>NW_017307564.1:286036-381851 GCF_000935625.1 Nanorana parkeri
GAGCGCGGACGGGGCCGGGGGGGGGGGGGGGGGGGCGCACACACAGGCAGCAGGAAAAAGAGGACAAGCAGTTAATTTCCTCCAAAAACACTACTGATTAGCGAAATGGTTTCTACCCAACTTGTGCATTTCATAGTAACGGCGCTTAGATGGAAAGTTTTTTTTTTCGATGGACAGGAAAAAAAAAAAGAGTATGAATGATTTAACAGAAATAAAGCTGCCAAATCAATAAGATTATATTCAAAAGATCTGGCTAAACAGTGAAAATACATATACACACACACACTATGTTTGCGTACAGTTTGTACTGTTGGCATATAAAATAGACAAAGGCACAGCAGCTCCTCAGACTGTGCAAGACTTACAGTACTTACATTCCAGTAGAATGAAGCAGAATAAGAAAATGGAAGCCATCTGGCATGCACTAGGCCAATGTCAGGTTGGGTAATAAGAATCTGAAGGCCTAGCCATAGTCCAGTACAGTGAAGAAACATTACACAGTGACAAGATGTCGCAGATAACAGAATTATATAGATCGTCAAAAATTAAAAATAAAATATAAAAACAGTTTAAACATAAGCTGTCCATATACAGATCAACTACTGTGCTACTTGGGGTGCCTTAAATAAATTCATTTTTCTCGACATCATAGAGTTAAGGAGTGCAGGTGACTTGAGGGAACCACAGAGAGGCATACTGTATATCTGCCTAAGAAGAAATGGCAGGCAGAGGTCTGCTTGTCCTACATTACCTTTCTGGATGCAAAGCCAACATTTGACTGCATCAATTGCACAATAACATGCCACGTTGTAAAAACTCAATGTGTGATTAAGTTCATTTTAATGGCCAATGGATGCTGCCTTGAATTGGAAAAACGGTTTGCAAATGGTAGATTATATATGGCCATACATAACCAAAAGGCCCTTGCTAGAATATGAAAAATTGGAAATCTGGTGAGTACGTGTCAGTGTGTGTGTGTGGATACTATGCACTTCTTTGTATTGTGCAATAAAACCTGGAAAGTTTTTCTTTCTTAGGCCCTGTTCATCTGTTTTCTGTGCTCCTGCACTAAAAATGCATCCCAATGTATCCCTATGTGTTTTATGGGCTACAGTTCTCACGTGCGCAGTCCGTTCAGGTTACGACAGAAAAGATACTGCATGTCACATTTTGTAAGGTCAGGAAACGGACCGGAAACGCAAAACGCACTGCACTGCAGCTAACATACTGACAGCCCCACTCCAGCAAAAAAAAAAAGTTTTTATTTTTTTTAACTGGAACGCATCAAAAACGGGGCCAAAACACTGCAAAAACGCACTGCATCAGCAGCACCGCGTCTGCAGATCCACACCTGATATCGTGTGAACAGGCCCAAAATCATTATGAGCCACATCCAGTTACCAGAGTTATGCAAGTCAGAAGCACCGAAACATATAACAATACTCAACTTAGGAGACAAAGCAGTGGTGCAGAAACTGGGGTAGAAGAGGCAGTTAGAGGCCAAGTTCTGACCCTAATTAAAGATAGCTCTCAGTAATAGAAGCACCATCACGGCATGTTTTTTTTAGCTAGAAGATTTCTATTCCCAGGGATTTGTCATACTCCATACCATTTGTTTTAGTAGTAGTCTTCCCTAATAATGAAATGTTATGGGGCCAGATTTCAGATTTTTAATAATGTACTATATAATATAGTTGTCCTCTGAAACAAAGTAAGAAGCCAAAAACACAATCAAAAATGGCTTTCATGATCACACCACTATGCAACTTAAAGCTTCCCTTCTCTTCACCATGAACTTTCATCAACAATAAAATTAATTTGAAAACAGCTACATGGGTTACAGGGACACCAATACCTGACAACTAATTTTCTCACAACACCCACAATATGTCTAAGGACATTACATCTACAAACATAATATAAATAATAAACTATATTTGTGTATTTGTGTATCAGTTAATTTAAACTTGCCTCACAATCCTGTACCTACAGATTACATCAAGCCCATGAACTACATAGTATTTTTTTTTTTTTTTTTTAAATGTCAGACCCTTTAAATTTACTACAAACTAAAGAAGCCACCTGGTGTGCTGTAGGGATTTCAAATGTAATTATACTGCCTAACCAGAAACCTTTCTCAAGGCACACTAGTGTATTAAATTGCACAATACAGAATGATTTTCACCATCATTAATTATATCAAAAATCAGAGTGTGCTCTTTCCCTCTATATAGTATGCAGGAAAATACTTACTGCTTGTTTGGTCAGATGCCCCAGAACCTTGATCTCCCCAGCTCTGAACTTCTGCTTGCTGCAAGAAAGACAAAAAAAAGTCATCTCAAACTATATAAATATTGAGGAACCCTAATATCAAAACACAACCAATAAAAAGGTACAACTTCGAAAGATAAGTTACAATATATACAGAAAGTAAATGATCTGATAACTAACCCTTGCCCTATGGGTTGCTGGTTTTTGCCCACCTACTAAAAATGCCATCTGGTTAAATAGCTCCCGAGTTGCCGGCTCAGAACACACAGATCAGGTTAAATGCTGCTTTATTCCTAGGGTAGCCAAAAAAAGAACTTTTACCTTATCCCTCACTCCCCTGGAAGTGAGGCACTCTCCTCCCCAATGCTCCGGCTATTGGGCCTGCATTGTACTTGATAACCTGCAACCACGAAACTGCCTTAGAGAGGAGGCTGCGGGGAGGGAACCTTTGCAGTGCAAGGTTCCATCTGAGCTTGGTTAAAGATAACTGACCCTTGATAAAGGGAGCATGATGTGGGCCACAAAAACGCATTGGCTTTTTTTATGTGATGGTGCTTAAGAGACTATTAAAGTTTTTGGGATTCTTGACCCTGTTGCATTTCTTTGTATTGAGTGACTTTCCTGACAACTACTGAAGGGGATCCTTCTTTGATGTGAGCAGCCTATTTGGAGCCAGTGAGCTAACTGAATGACTGTATTTTTAAGTTCATAACAAGTGTTTGAAATCCCAGCACCCTTGGATATTCTTTTTCTGCAGTTTATATACATCAGTAAAAGAAGGCAGGACATACTCATTTTTCCTGCTGTTAAGCTCCTATCACGCAGAGGAATCTTCAGGTGAACTATGCACTTTCAGTTGGGCCATTGTCCACTGTGACCACAGCTCCTTTTGGTTCTCTCTCTGAACTCCACCCATTACAGGGTACAGTAATGACATGGGGGTCGGCAGGAAGAACCAGTGACAGCTGCTGAGGACCATGGAGATTGATATGCCTGGAAGAGTTGGATCTGGTGTGCAGCTCAGCAGAAGATTCCTTGGCATAGGAGAGAAATTTGGCAGTGGGAGAAGCATGAAATGAGAGTATAGCCAGTCTTCTTTTACAGATATGGGTTGGTAAAACCATCAAATTGACAAGGTCATTTTAATGTATTGATGTATAGTTGTATTTGTGGGGGAGGGTAGGGGAATGGAATACTCATGAACTACAATAAGTATTGGCGAATGTCTATTATTGCCCTCCTCTATGGCTGCTTTGATATTGTATATTACCTTTGCACTGCTCTCTGCAACGGGTGTTGAAGCTTTATAGCCAAGCTGCAACAGCATGGCTTCTGCAGCATTTCGCTTTGCTGTCTTCTTATTGGGCCCAGCTCCAGTGGCAGTTTGTTCTCCAACTTTGACCTATTAGGAAAAATATATAAGATAAAAGCATAATGCAAGAAACATTAACATTATCCCGGCAGTCTTAGAATCCTCTACATACTGAGTGACACCAATATTAAAAGCGACACTAAACTCAGGAGTTAAATCTTAAAAATGCATTAGGCACTATTAACAAAACTGGACCTTATATGTGTATCTTGGTCCCTGCGTGTGTTATAAAGTAGTCACCGCTCCAAGTTCACTCCCGTGATGGACTACAATCTCAGTACAAATTAGCAAATTAAACGTGACCTTGTAGTCCATCACAGGAGCGAGCTTAGAGGAGTGGCTACTTTACAACACACAGCGACCATGGGAAACAAGTAGCCACCCTCTAGAAGGAAGGACAGTGTCAGCACCAATTCAGAGATGATTTGAGGACCGACAGCCGAGTGATGCACAAATAAGATACATTTAACTCCTGAGTTTAGAGTCACTTTACCGTGTACACGGTCATCAAAAATAACATAGAAGTCAAAGTGACACTAAACCCTCACATATTTTGAAATAAATCAATGCTACAATATGGTTCTTACTGTTATCCATGCTTGTTTCAGACCTCTTGGCTGCTGTTATTTTAAAATCGTCAGAGTTCAGAATGCTGAGGGAAACTTTTGTTCTGCAAGTGCCTCCATCCTCCTCCTGTGTTCCATGGAGTCGCTCCCTGTGCATGCTCCTGTGGTAGGACTACAGAATCACACAGTCTGCCCGACGTGTACAGGACCGCCTACTTTGATTGGCAGTGGCTCTTGTGTGCTGTTGCGGTCATCGGCTGAGATCTCTCATTCACATCGAGGTTTTGTTTTTTCTCTCTCA
The DNA here is from genome assembly GCF_000935625.1 of Nanorana parkeri. Lineage (NCBI taxonomy): Eukaryota > Metazoa > Chordata > Amphibia > Anura > Dicroglossidae > Nanorana > Nanorana parkeri. The sequence continues at coordinate 290,547 of NW_017307564.1, forward strand.
ACAAGCTTTATGACCAGGGCTCGAAAAATCCACTCGTCCACGACGAGCAGACAGTGAAGCCCGACGAGCTGCTTCCCGGCCGGCCGTTGTAATTACACGGCCGGCCGAGAGCTTAACACAGTCAAGCGATCGAGCGTCTCTATAGACGCTCGATCACTTGTATCAGCATCTGTCACTGCCGTGTTCGGTCCCGAGATCCGCTGTGCCCGATGCGGCCGGGACCGACACGGCTCTGTGACAGGAGATCAAGACTGATGAATACGTAATAGCCTATGAAGCAATGTAAGGTGTATGATGGCTCTGGCTTTTTTTTTTAAACAAGCATTATGTTTAATGTGTATAGGTTGTAGAGCAATGTAATGTTTACATTGCATCAGTCTTTTTCTTTTAACAAGATTTAAGTATGCTTTTTTATTAAGCATACATAAAACTTGTTAAAAGGAAAAAAAAAAAGACTGCAATAATGTAAACATTACACTGCTCCACAATCCATACACATACAACATAAAGCTTGTTTTAAAAAAAAAAAAAGGCTGGAGCCATCATACACATTACATTGCTTCATGGACATATACACAAGACAAAAATATAACCTTGATTTGAATGAGAGATCTCATCCGATCACAGCAACAGCACACGTGAGCCGCTGCCAATCAAGAGTAGGCGGTCCTGTACACCTCATGCAGGGTGCGTTGTTACGTAATTCTGTAGTCCTAGCACAGGCGCGCAAGTACATGGGGAGGATGGAGGCAGAGCGGACGTTCCCCCCCTTCAGCATTCTGAACTTTGAAGATTTTAAAGAAACAGCAGCCAAGAGGTATGAAGCAAGCATGGATAACAGTAAGAATCATCATGTAGCATTGATTTAAAAATATGTAAGGGTTTAATGTCACTTTAAACAAAAACCCGAAAGCAGGTAGGCCGATTTTAAGCCAGTCTCACAGATAACAACGAACAAGCATGATGCACTTCGGCAGATTCAAAGTAGTAACTATTGCTTTAGAATGTCTGGCTACACAGGGATTTATGAAGGTAGCAAAAGCATAGGGCAAATACATTTGGAAAAATCATGTATTTATAACTTGAGAACCTAAATATGATTGCTATAAAAGCAGTTAATATCCTGCATTACTAAAAGAAATTAGAAGAGAGGAGACTCTTAATGGTTTGCTATGGGGCCCCATCATACATAGTTATGGCCCTGTGCACAATCACACAATACGGCCTTGCATTAAAATGTATGGTCCTAAGGTTTATTAATCACTGCAGGTCAAATAGCTAGTCCAGTGCTCCGCAAACTACCTACAATGGTGAAACTGCTAAAGCCTGAACCATTAGAACCCTCTGTGTATTGCTAGATTACATATCTACTTTCAAAGTGTATGCGTGTTTTAAACAAAACGCAATGCTAGTATATTCCCTGCAAGATGAACCAATAACTGCAGCACTGGATACATGGCTTCCACATATGAAGAAGTTTGAAGGCTCTTTCATTTGACTATACTTCAGGTTTTCTGGTTTGAACTTGTGCTTTCAGTGAAGGGAACTCTTAAGGGATCAGCATACCAGGACATTTTGGACAATTTCATGCTCCCAACTTTGTGGGAACAATTTGGAGATGGCCCCTTGCTGTTTCAACATGACTGCACAACAGTGCACAAAGCAAGGTCCATAAAGACATGGATGAGCGAGTTTGGGTTAGAGGAACTTGACTGGCCTGCACGGAGTCCTGACCTCAACCCGATAGAACACCTTTGGGATGAATTAGAGTGGAGACTGCGAGCCAGGCCTTCTCGTCCAACATCAGTACCTGACCTCACAAATGCGCATCTGGAGGAATGGTCAAACATTCCCATAGACACTTCTAAACCTCGTGGACAGCCTTCCCAGAAGAGTGGAAGCTGTTATAGCTGCAAAGGGTGGGCCAATTCAATATTGAACCCTACAGACCAAGACTGGAATGCCATTAAAGATCATGTGCGTGTAAAGGCAGGTGTACCAATACTTTTGGCAATATAATGTATGTCATAAATGTATAAAAACTGAGAAAGATACCGTAAAGATCTTCCATTTGTGAAACATTAGTTAAATAGGATTGGAGATTTCTGCCAGAAATGTGCGCAGATACAGCAAGATTGACCAATAACGTCACACCATTTGTATTCAAGTGTATTTGTGATCCTGTAGCTAAACTGTCCTTTACACTTCATCCAAAATGGAAAAAAAAATTGTCTGAGTAGCGAATGGTTAAAACCCATCATGTTACTTGTCATTTGTGTCCCAGTGGGGAGGTTTACCTCCACTTTTTAATTTTGTACACAAGGAGTACTGAGCAAAGTGAAGGGAATAATCTCTTAGACATTTGTCACCAAAACATTTATGTTTTGGCAACTCAACATATGGGGTTCTCTCTTACTTTCTTTCCTTGGGGCCAGTGGTCACTGGAACCGGGATAATAGGAGTAATCACCATTCGTCCCATGTAACATGTTCGGAGTCTTTCACAATATTTCGCAGCATGTCTACGGTCTCCGTTTATCATCCCCTCTAGTATGGCTGCAGTACCTGACAGCCCTCTCAACCACTACATGTAGTGAATATCCTGTGCAGCCCCTTGGTGATGTCAGGGGCCCCAGTTGAGGCTCACTGTTTCTCATAAGTTGGCAACCACTACTCTCCATAAGATTGATGCCAGTAACAAAGCAGTTCAGCTCAGGTTCTCCACAGATCACAGCTGTATTGGCATGGGAAAAAAAAAAATCTCCCATGTAGACTCCTAGACAAAAGAAAAGACATTGTGGAGGATGCTGTTCCACTCTATAAAAAATAGAACATTCATTTTGGAGTGGGCTAGCCATTTAAAATTAGCTATGAAAAAGTCCAAACTAATTTTTTGGATTATACAATGTATTGTGCGTTAACCGATACATGTACGTTTACCGTTGTGGGTTTGCATCATTCCATACTAGAAAAAGTGTATAATTTTTTCCCTATGGAACAAATGTCCTAGTAATATGATTACACGCAAACGTTTTAATAAGAAAATTTGTTTAATATAAACAGGAAATGGTCATATAAAATGAGCAACGAATGGCTTAGAGGTAAAAGCGGCATGTGTGCTTTTCATGTGGAGATAATTGTGTGGCGAGTGTAACACAGTACATACAGAAAAGTGCCAGGCGCTGTGCTCTGTGCTTGTTTGCGGATTTTGCTGAGCCACAGGCAAAACACCTGCCGCTTCTGGAGCCCATGAACTACCCCCTTGCATGTATAAATCAGATTAATCTACATTTATGGCACTCTAATCCTCCACAGAAGTTACAGGGCAGCATAGTCTTCTTGTTACCATTTTACTAACTTTCCTGGCCATTCGTTGAAAGTCTATTTCCAGGGATGCACAATTTGCACATAAAAATCCCACTCATCAGGCTGTGGGTGTGAGTCTACCAGAAGACAGCAGGTTGCTCCAGGCAGCTCCAGCAGTGACAGTGCATGTGGTCTGATGAAACCACAAACACAGCTTTTACTCAGCCTTGGGTGAGACCCAGAAACTTTCCACAGACAGCTGTATCAACCATCCCGGCCATCAGCATTATAATGTTAAACGTTAGCAAGCACACTATGAGACTCAGGTGCCTGTGTACAAAATATGAAGACATATTCTCAAACAATTTTATTCATTGTGTGAATTAGATTATATTAAAAGAGCAACAACACAGCTTATTCAGTAAAATAGTACAATTAGCAGTGATGATGTGCAAAGTACACCTATCTGATCCAGCTATTAAAGTAACTGAAAATAGTGCTGACATCTGTGACAAAAGCAGCTTAGCAATAATACACCAAGACTCCTTCAAACACAGGTACCGGTACTCCTGAAAAATAAATGCGAATTGATGTCTGCACAGTTTCAGAGTAGTTCTATATAGACACTGACACCTTACGGAGATCAGCAGTTACAAGGCATTTATGAAGTGAATGAAGCCACATGAATAAAACCAAATGAGTTGCAGCACAAATAAACAGGGATTCAATACCTGTAGATAAATACTTAAATGGTAAAAGTGGCTGTTCAAGTATTAACCCCTTCGTGACTGACGACGTACAGTGTACGTCGCCAGCATCGGGGCTGTTTAAACAGACTCCCGGTGACTTTTGCCGCCGGGACTCTGTTTAAACTTGTAGAGCCGACTGTCGGCTTTACAACAGAAGTGATCCTGGCGACTTACCTGTCGCCAGATCGCTTCTGCGTCCCGTTGGCGTCCGCGGGGAGTTAGGGAGGAGGTCGACGAACTTCCGTTCATCGATCCCCTCCCCGTTCTATGGGACCGGGAGCGATGTAGATTGCATCACTTACATTTTTTTTTAAAGTCCCCCGCCCCGCGTCACCAAATAAAAACGCGTCGGGTGCGCCTACGTATGAAAACGACGAACGCGCTACACATGTTGGGTATCGCCGCGCACGCCGGAGTGAGAGCAATAATTCTAGGGCCAGTATTTTGGGGTATCTCTAAATTGATGACCTGTGGGGGCTTTTAAAGCGGCGTCTATGGACTTTTTGGGGTACTGGGGTTTTTCGCCGTTTTACAGATGCACGCAATTTGTAACCTGGGCATGTTGGGTATCGTTTTACTCGTTGTAACCTCATCTTTTATATTTCATTAAAAAAATTGGTATTTTGTTGTGTTTTGGGGCATTTAATTAAATTTTTCACTAAATATTGGGGGTTAATAAGGAGTTGTGCTAATATTGCGCAACATAAAAATTTGCAACTACCACCATTTTATTCTATAGGGTCTTTGCATTCAGAAAATATATAATGTTTGGGGGTTTTAAGTAATTTTCAGGCCTAAAATGTGGAATATAACATGGGTACAAAAAATTAAAAAAAGGCCTCAGTCATGAAGGGGTTAAAAATTGCCTCAATATACTTTATTTGAACTTTATCAATGTAAAAAATTCACAGCGTCTTAAATATTTAGGACATGACGTCCAGATAGGTGCATCTCCTGCCCAACCTTGTGTCGTTATAGATGGCATGTACTTTGGTGTGCCATGATACCTAAACCTTTGAAAGGGTAAGTTCTTTATCATCCTCCTAAGGGTTTATGATATTTAAAATTCTATACATGCAGTACATGGAGGACTAGGGCAAGGATAAGATGTAATGTCAACTCCCTATTTATGTTTTTGACTGAACTGCAACAATGCATACTCTGAAAATTACAGATCACCTGCCATCTAATATACAAGGTCCAATCACTGCAATGTATGTGGGTGGCATCATGAAATTTAGGAGGCGCACAATATTCGACACAGGGCTCTAGTACATGCAGTTGAACATTCTTCCTTTCAGAAGCTTGGACTGACAGCAAGGTGTTGCTAAGAAGTGAGCTATGACTCACCACAAGTTCAGTTTCAAATACAAATAACTTAGCTGCAAACACAGTCCAGTAAGGAAGACTTACAATGACTTACAATGAGAGACAATTAGGAGGATTAGATTTACAGTTGCTGTTGTAAGTTGGTTTACATGGGTACCATGGGAGCCAAATTCTACTCTTAATGATTTTCAAGAACAAAAGGACACTTGAGAACATGCAACCTGCATCCAGGAGAAAATAACCATTAGTCATTAAAACCAAATATGTGACTACCACTTGGACCTGCAAGGCCTTCAAATTTTTTTAAAACACTGTCAGTGAACTTACAATAAGGGAATATTACAACCCTAATTCCAAAAAAGTTGGGACACTGTGTGAAATCAACATACAAAAACAGACTGCAATGACTTGCAAATCTCAAACCCATTTTTATTCACAGTAGAAAACACATCAAATGTTTAAGGTGAGAAAGCGTACCATTTTAAAGAAAAAAATAAGCTAATTTTGAAATTGATGGCAGCAACACGTCTCAAAAAAGTTGGGACAGGGCCATGTTTTGCAAGGTGTAGCATCCCCTCTTCTTTTAACACTCTAAACAACTAGGAACTGAGGAGGCCAGTTTCTGGAGTTTTGGGAGAGGAATGTTGTCCCATTCTTGCCTGATATAGGATTCTAACTGCTCAACAGTCCTAGGTCTTCTTTGTGATATTTTTCACTTCAATATGTGCCAAATATTTTTAATTGGTGAAAGGTCTGGATTGCAGGCAGGCCAGTTAAGCACCCGGACTGTTCTTTGAAGCCATGCTGTTGTCATAGATGCAGTATGCAAGGCCTTCCCTGAAAAAGACATCCTCTGGAGGGGAGCATATGCTTCTCTAATACCTGGATATATCTTTCAGCATTGATGGTGCCTTTCCATATGTGCAAGCTGCCCATTCAATACGCATTAATGCACCCCCATACCATCAGAGATGCAGGCTTTTCAACTGAGTGCTAATAAGCTGGAAGGTGCTTCTCCTTCCAGAGAGGGGTTTGGCACCCATCGTTGCCAAAAAGATCAATTTAGTTGACCACACAATAGCTTTCCTCTTTTCGAAAGACCATTCTAAATGAGCTTTGGCTTGGAGAAGCCGGACGCATTTCTGGATCACGCTCAGACATGGCTTCTTCTTTGTATGATAGAACTTAAATTTTTGTATGGATGGCGAACTGTGTTCATATAGTGATTTTTTTTTTAAGTATTCCTGAGCCCATGCAGTGATGTCCATCAAAGAATTATGCCTGTTTCTAATGCAGTGCTGTCTGAGTGCCGTAAGATCACGGGCATCCGGTATTGAATTTTGGCCAGAATCTTGGAATCTTTTGATATTATGTACTGTGGATGATATATTTTGTCTTTTTTTTACATTAACGATTATTCTGAAATTGTTTGACAATTTTTAGACGCAGGTTTTCACAGATAGGGGAACCTCTGCCCATCTTTACTTCTGAGACACTGACTCTCTAAAATGCTCTTTTTATTCCCAATCATGTTACTGACCTGTTGCCAATTAACAATTAGTTGCAAAATGTTGTTCCAGCTCTTCCTTGTTAGTACTATTTACTATGCCAGCTTTTTGCCGCCCTGTCCCAACTTTTTTTCGAGACTTGTTTCTGCCATCAATTTCAATTTTATTCTTAAAATAATACATTTTCTCAGTTAATTTTTTTTTTAAATCAGATCGTTTTTATTGAAAATTTTGCAAAGAGCAAAAAAAAATACACGATAACGTACATAGACAAACAATAAAACAACCAAGTGTTTTTCAAGCATGATACAACATGAAAACCATGTGCAATTACAGTTGCACAGCTGTTGAACCGCTTTAGCAAGTACATAGGTATACAAGACACACGTAGCGGCAGAGGCTCCTTTAGCAATAATTAAAACTGTACAAACACAATGTTATTGATAAAGAGATAAGAACAGAAGATTTTAATTATATGGTTCTAAAATTTAGAAATTGGGATCATATCAAGGAAAATTGCGATCAAGCCCTCTCCTCCGATAGGATCATTGCCTTTGTGCGTATAACTTATCTAATTCCGTCATCCACTCCGAGACAGAAGGCGGGGAGTTTGATATCCATGTACGTGCAATAAGTCTCCTGGCAGTAAATAGGGCTCTGTGAATGGCCATCTTTAAATGAGTAGACATTATGGAGGGATCCAATCCTCCTAGGAGGCAGGTGAGCAGTGAAAAATCAATTGAGCAGTAAAAAATCAATTGAGACATTCAAAACAGAGTTAAGCACAGTAATTATCTGGCTCCAATAACTGACCAGTTTGGGGCATCTCCATAGGAGATGCAGCAGAGCACCTTGGTGGAAGCCACACTTTGGTCAAGATGAATCATGCCAAACACCTATTTTAACCAGAAATTCAGGTGTGCGGTACGATCTATGTAGAATTAAGAGTTGGATACGTCTGTGGGTTGCAGAAAGTGAGGCTAAGGGGTCATTATGGAGCTCGTCTGTGATGGGTCCGACATCCTGAAACCATCTATCTTTGGCTTTAGTCAAGAAAAGTGAGGTGGAATTGTTCATCAAGTTAGAGTATAAAAAAGGAGAAAGCCCTTTGTGCGTACCGAACAAACCAGTGCATCCAAGACAGGAGTGGGGCATAAGGGCAGCGGAGCCATCCCAAACTGAGATCAGAGAGCATGTCTAACCTGAAGGTAACTGAAAAGGTGTTTATCGGTTAAGTGATATTGTGACGTCAACTGCATGAAGGAGCACAAGGAGCCACCGACATACAGCTGATCAACAGTACATATCCCTGCCCATCTCCAAACAGGAGAGTTGTGCAGAAAGTACAGAAGTTGAGGCATTCATAGCATTTTAAGGAGATTGATTCTATGACAGAGAGGGAGTTTAAGCCATGCTGTCCGTTGAATTTTGAATTTACCTAGTAAGGGCAATAAATTAGTATCAATGTAGGCATCCAGACAGGGGAAAGTTGGATCCCCAAATAAGTAAGACAAGAGCAGATCTTCATATGTGTCACCTCACCTGAGAGGGACACCGGTAAAGTGTCAAGAAGCAGGAGGTTAGATTTGTCCCAGTTAACAGCTAGTCCTGAAAAATAGGCAAATTTAGATAGATGAGACATAGTTGCGCTTAGCGAGGCTTGCGTTTCAGCCAAAAAGAGAAGAAGAGTGTTGTCTCCATATAGAGCAATCTTCTCCTCTATTCCACCTCGTCTGAAACCTACAATGTCCAGGGAGGACCTAATCAAAGCGGCCAATGGCTCAATAGCCATGGCAAAGAGGAGAGGGTAGAGAGGACAGCCCTGTCTGGTGCCTCTATGAAGTAAAACATTTTCGGAGAGGGAGCCGTTGACCTTCACATATGCCGAAGGAGAAAAACATAGAAGACAAATCCAATTACAAAATTGGGGTCCAAAACCCAAAAGAGGAAAGTACCACCCATAAATAACGTAATTCGACACTGTCGAAGGCCTTCGCAATGTCCAAGGCCAACAAAGCCCTATTATCTAGGTTATCAATGGGAATTTGCATAGTCATGTACAGGTGAAACTCGAATAATTAGAATATCGTGCAAAGTTCATTTATTTCACTAATGCAACTTAAAAGGTGAAACTAATATACGAGATAGACTCATTACATGCAAAGCAAGATAATTCAAGCCGTGATTTGTCATCATTGTGATGATTATGGCTTACAGCTCATGAAAACCCCAAGAACCCCAAATCCACAACCTCAAAAAAGTAGATTATTACATGCAATTAATAAAACAAGGATTGTACATAGAACAATATCGGACCTCTGAAAAGTACAAGCATGCATATGTACTCAGTACTTGGTTTGGGCCCCTTTTGCAGCACTTACTGCCATTACTTTTGCACGATATTCTAATTATTCGAGTTTCACCTGTATAACCTGCGAATATTGACCGCAGTCGATTTATTTGGTGAGAAATCCAGATTGATCTGGGTGAATAAGGGATGCGATTTTAGAGAAGTCTGTTAGCCAAAACCTTAGCGTCATTGTTAAGGAGAGAGATAGGCCGATAGGAGTCGGGAAGCAGAAGATCCTTACTTTTTCTGGGAAGAACAGTGGCATCGTACATGGAAAGCGGCAGATGACCTAATTTTAAAGCCTCATTTAATGTCTGGTGGAGAGTAGGAAGTATAGAACCTCCATATTTTGTATACACTTCCATGGGGAAGCCATCAGGGCCAGAAGCCTTACAATTAGGAAAGCTATTAAATCGCCTTCTCTATCTCCACGTGAGTGATCGTGGCCTCCAGATCAGAGGACACATTTTCTCAGTTTAACTACCTCCCGGCCGGCCCTTGTAAGGAAATGGGGGTCCTAGGTGACATTAGGGGTCTTGGAGACCCCTGATGTCTCCATAAAGAGGACCTGTCACATATTTTGCTATCACATAGCGGGGTTTCTTAGCCCCCTATGTGATAGCAATAAAGTTAAGTGAAAAAAAAAAAAAAAGGAAAAAACAAAATGTAAGTTTCCCAAAAAAAGTTACACATGAAAAAGAATAAAAAAAAACAAAATGTTTTTTTAAAGCCCCCACCCATACATGCACGCTGCAAACATGCGTCGGGTGCGCATATCTGCGAAAACAAGGATTGCGCCCATTACGCCGCATGTTACATATCGCCGCGAACGTCACAGTGAGAGCAATAATTCTAGGGCCATTAATTACTGATAACACTAAACTGATGAGCGGTAAAAGCTTTTAAAGCATCGCCTATGGTCAATTTTGTGCATGGTAGTTTTTTGCGATTTTGCGTGTTGCACGCAATTTTTAAGCTTGACATGTTTGGTGTCTATTTACCCGATGTGACCCTGACTTTTATATTGTACAAAAAAATTGGGTAATAATAATTGTTTCCTAACAATATAAAAAAAAAAATTAATTTCAGTACAGCGGTGCATGACGGAATAAATGTCAAAGTACTACAGCGCCAAGTACTGAAAAATGGCCTGGCCAGGAAGGGGGTCTAAACACCTGGTCTTCAAGTGGTTAAACATTTGATAAGTTTTCTATTTTTTATTGTGAATAAAATATGGGTTTATGTAGATTTTACACAGCGTCCAAATTTGTTAAAAATTGGGGTTGTATAAAGATTCCTTGCAGTGATAAGGTCTCTGCAATACTAGGACTGCATGGTTTGTATATTGTACGAGTTTCTAGTTCATGCTCCAACCAGAGTATGTATAGTGTGTTGACAACTGCAATAGCAACAGTAGATTTAGTCTCCTTTGGGTGCAGGAACTACATTAAATGGTTCAACGTCCGCTTTAAATAAACCTGTCACAATCCCAGGTAATTCAAACACAGCATACAATAACAAAAGAAAATCAGCAGATCTAAAACAACTGAAACCTTCCTTTTCTGAGGCTTTGCTATTGGTCTTTATATGTGATAGTTGGCAACTAACCAAAAGGGAGACTCCAAGTAGGAAGCAGTAGATCTAGGATTTATGTTTTCAGAAACAAAGGAGATCTGCATATAACTTCAGCTACTTATATCTCTAGATCTACTGATCTATTCAACATTTTGTCAATTTGAATATGCATTTTTCATGGTGTTCAGTTATATACACACACATCACTGGAGTTTAAATTGCCTGCATTTGTGACAGCTTCACATTAAAGTTGGGCAGAGAACCTGACTAACTAAAACAAATTTAGCCCCTTACAAATTGGTATCCTGTCTAGAACATGTAAGGTAATCATAAACCTTTAAATTTCGCCAATTTGAACTGGCATTTAAAGGCAGAGATTTGAATATTAACCTTCAAATCTCAGTAACATTATACATCTAAATTCTATAAGACAGCAACATGTTTCACGAGAGAAACGACAGAAAAAAGCTGTACATCTGATACACTACCTGCATAATGAATTCTCTTCTGCGCTGAATTCCTCTCTCTGACAGCAAGACATACTCAGGTTCCTTCTCTTTCTTAGCCTGTTGAATCTGAGCCAAGCGACTGATTGGATTCATTCCCTGGCCATATTCTGGGGAAGCCTAGGGAAAAATAGCCAAATAATTATACACTGGACAAATGAAGTACTGCGGATGCAACAATCAACAACACAAAATGAATATAATAGGTTCCTGTGACTTTAATGAAAATATCTAGTACTAGGATAAAATAAATGAACCTGTTTTTTCACCATTTTAGATCTAGACTTGGGTCTGTGCCATCATTGGACTAGAGATGGAAAGAGAATGTATTGTATTTTTGTATAATTATTAGGTCGTATGGTTACGGTCTAGTAAATACAATGTTCATTTAGTTTTAGTTACATGTTATATCATTTTTTACATTTTGGTTTACTATGTTCAGTTAGTTTTAATTACTTGAATATGGATTTTTTTTTATACTTGGCAGTCAGCCAGGTGATGGAGAACATGAGCCAAAGGCACCCCCCAAGTGCCAGGCTGTTTTATGCGTAAATAGCCTGTCCCACAACCCCTACCTTTCTACTACTTCTAGTACTATTTCTAATGGGCTTTCTTATTATAAGACCCGCATTCGCTGATGTGTCATGGGTGGACACTGTACCGAATGTTTGTGTGCCAGATGGAGATGCATAGCAATGTTTTCCTGTCATTTTGTGCACACACATTTTATTGAAAAAATTCTGTATGACCGTGGAACTGTGGAAAAAAAGGAAACACGCTTTTACCAAGCATGAAATACACTTATTTGAGCCACAGACCAGATCTGCAAGATTTGTGCTTACACTATACAATCAATACCATTAAGACCAATCTGGTAGATCCTCATACTACATAAGCAGTATATACCTATGTAACTATGGACTATTTAACAGATCAGATCAGCAAAATCCTGTGTGGCTTATGAAATCCAAAAATAAGGCAGGTCCTGGCGGTGCTGCAATCTGAACCAGAATGGTGGGGGGATCTTTGAGTGATAGATCTACCAGCCCATGGTCAACACTTTGGAATAACAAAGATAGTAGACTGTGCACCATAAGCAAATGGAAAGCTCTATTTAACAGCTCTTGAAAAAGTTCTGCAGATCATTTTGTGGACATTACAATAGAAAGAGCTTGTGTTCTTGGTGGAAGGAGACATTTTAAAGAGGTGACAGAAAAGCAGAGAATGTGACCATGGGCTGTAAAGAGTCACACAGGAAGACACAGACAGCTGAGCTGCATTAGTGGTCATGGGAAAAGTAAATGGTTTGTGCTGCTTAACAAAAGCAAAGTTTTAAAGAGAAAACAATGAATTTATATCAAATTAAGTCGCCTTGCATCACAGCAGATTTGAGGTTTTCTTTCCTTGGCCGCTTTCCAAGATTCTGGCAAAGTGCTATACAGAGAAGAGATCATTGACTTTTAAATGGCATTGTAAATTCTTTATTTTTCGAATGACGGGCTCTTATAACAGCTTCAATGCAGCAGTCTGTAAGCCCTGCTTGTATTTCAGCATAACTGACCAGGAAGACGTCGGTAAATGTGCTAATGTCCGTTTTATGGACTTTTTTATGGGTTTGTTAGTGGGCTGTATATCTCATCTTGACACGCCATTACCAGCGAACATTGGCAACATGTTTCGCTGGCCATTACAAAATTATTCCTTTAGGGGCAGGTTGCAGCAGAAGACGCACTGCAATAAATATGCAACATTAAGGAGGCAGTCTCATTAAAATGAAAAACTGCAGACTGCTTGAGCCGAAGCACTGACCCAACCTGATGGCATCTTCTTGTTAAATCATGTCTAGCTTGGCTTTAATGGAAGAAAATTAGCTAGCACACGTGGGCTAGCATCTTGTGCTTGGAGTCTGGCACACTAACAGGGACGCTAACACTGCATAATTGCATGACATAGGAAGAGACACAAAACTTAGAGCTGCCAATTCATTAAGTGGAAATTCATCTTGTATATTTAGTGCATTTGTATTCATTTGTATTGTACAAAATTGCACACTGCACCTAATATTCTCAACCTAAGATTGCTGAAAGATGACCTTAGATTCCATCAGGATATTAAAGACGATCAGCCTAAATGGATGACCGTTAGCTAAAGCATTGTGCATCATACTGCCATTTGTTTCAATAAATCACTGTTTTTTTCATCATTTGTTTTGCAACTCAGTGCTACTAATCTACTACAGCCTCCTTTGACCACTTCCTGTCTACACATGCATGTGCTCCAGTATCGGCTCAATACTTGGACTGGCTTTCTGATAATGATAGCAGTGGACTTTGCCTGCATAATTTGTGGTGGCATATGAAACAAGTGACAACGTAGAAGCACAATTGGCAGACATTTACACTCTAAACAGAAAGTGACTGAGCAAGAACCTTCATTGAAGACAGGAAGTGTTTTATCTGCAGGATCAGGTGAAAATAAAGAAAATGAATGCAGCAACCGCATCTAAGGACTAATAACCTGCAATATATTACATTTCTGCTTTTGATATACTTTAACATTGTTATTAAGGCCTGGTTCTCACCAGAGCGTTTTTATATGCGGATCCATGCATGCGAAAATGCGGCAGAACACACATTATCATGCAAGTCAAAGGCAACAACTGTTCACACCTTAGCGTTGGTTTGCGCACAGAAAACCGCCGTTGCGCGAAAAGATGCAGGAGCTATTTTGAGGCGAATCCCGTGCAGTTTTGCATCTTCATGCAGGGAGAAATCTCATTTAAAATGCAAACACCTAGGTGTGAACCTAGCCTAAAGGTTGAATCTAAGTCTACATTAAAGAATAAGTGAACTTTTAGAGATGCACACTTACTGAGATCTGGCGCCCAGGTCCCCAGTACTTGTTGATATCCCATGGTGAAATCCTGGTCTGTTGGGGGCACCTGTGCAGTAGAAGTCCAATCGTGCATTTCTATCTCCCACATGCGAGATGCAGGGAGACAAGCCCCATACACTTCTATGTGGCTCTAATGCACAAGCATGACCAGTAGAAAGAGATATTCGGTTTGGGATATAAACGCAAGGAGTCCTGGGTGCTAGCAGAAAGGACTTAAGGTACTTTTATTGCACAAATTGGAGGAGAGGAGACTTTTACGACTCCTTTGAGCAGCTCATCCCATTCACCCTGTTGTGTACTTCCCTGGTAAGCCTAAGAGAAGCTATTCCAGAATCAGGAGGTAGTGACACATATACATAAAACCTGGCATCAGTGCTTGATTGAAATTAATATACAGATGCTCCATTACAACTATTATTGTTTTAGGTGGTACATGCCCACAGTTCCCCCCCACACCGCCCAAAAACCAAGCCATACTGATTTGACTAATGCTTCACCATTTCCTGGTAGTGTCACAGTTTGCCTACCCCTTCTGCCTCCTATGCATACTTATTGGCCAGTGAGGCCATCATAGTGTTGGCCCAATCGGAATGTATAAGGGGAGGGAGAAGGGAAGCTTCAACACTAATCAGGAAATGTCAGTTTTTCCCACACATGGGTCAGCAACTCAGCATTCAAGTGGAATGGTGAGAAAGCTGCTGCAAGCAGGTGTAGCTGTACTTGGCCACAGTTTTATTTTATTTTTTTCGTAACCAAAACATTTAGTACACATGAGAATGTGTCCCAGCCTAACCCAAATCTGCTGAACCAACCTCACCCAAATCTTATTAGAACATTCAACAATGCCAAAAGACAGTGCTCCTCACCCTTTTTATCGTCGCGGACCGGTCAACGCTTGATAATTTTACCGTGGCCCGCTGAGGGGGGGACGTTGATTGTTTGTTTATATTTTAGATTGTTTTGATTTAATAATTTTAATTTAATTGTATTTAAACATGCCTTCAAAATAAAATACAGTTACACCAAAAAATAGTACCATTTGATCCACGGACCGGACGAGACTTGACGAATGTGTGATTTTAACATTTGATTCTGGAATGGATGGAGTTTCTTGAACAAAAACCACAAATCGGCGTTAGCATTTAGTTTCCATCCAGCGCCTTCAATTTTTTTCATCACTACAATTAGAAAATTGAACAAACGTTCCGAAGAACTTCGTCTGGTGTATTATAAGAGTAAGGCTTCCAAAAGGGAATCAAAATCAACAATCAAAATGCTGAATTACTGCACCACCTTTTAAAAGAGACGTTAAAAATCGCAATATATCTTTTTTTGTCTTTGTTAAAGGCAACAAAGACAAAAAAAAAACCAAACTCTATCACATGTATTTTAACATGCATACTACAAATTACACACACACTCTTTGACATTTCAACCAATGTTAAAGTACAGGGAAAAGAGAAAAGGCAATGTCTTATTCCATGAGTTGTCAATGTCTGGAACAAAGAATCACTGGTCATGCAGTGGAAAATCTCGTAGATTGCCATTAATAACTAACAACGAGAAACAGCTATCAGTTGTTTACAGAACTTAAAGAAAATAAAAAGTGAGGTGCAGAGAGGAAATTTCCGTCATGGGTATATATTCCTACACACCCACCAATGCTTGAAGCAACCACAACAGCTGTGCAAGAAGACTGAAGATTATTCTGGCACTGATGCAATTCACTCACTAAATGCACTTTAAATATAATTGTATTAGCTTTAAAACAATCAAAAAGAAGCCCTTTTTCAAAAGGTATATTCAAGTTTGAAAAATAACATGGCAAATAATACACAGACAAAGCCTAAGTGCCCAGGGCAATGTTTTGGTTTTTTTACCCCATGAAGTGTTAAAAGCTGAAGTTAAGGCAGATATAAAAAGACACCATTATACTGTATGTAGCCCTGTGATCCTTAATGCATCATCGATTTTATTGCAGGTACCTAAATTTGGCTTGGTATCTTTGACCTGGACTCTTGAAGTCCTGTAGAGCAGGGCTGGAGTGTGAGAGGAAGCAGCAGAACAAGAAGCATGCTAGTAGAACTGCTGGGAAAATCGCTGGATTGAAGATGAATTTTGCAGCAAAGTTTGGTTTTGTTATTTTGCATCTTTGAAATGACTATTCACATTTATCTGGTTCTCTTTGGCTGAAGTTCTGCTTTAAGCAATGGAGGCAACCCTAATGTGTAAAAAAATCTTTTGACTCCCAACATTTTGGGTACACCTAATTCTGAGCTTACCCTACAGTCTCCTCTGTACACATCTGATCAATTATATGCTTTTTCCAAACCCCAGGAAGCATAACATGAAGCCTAAGGTCAAATAAACATTTAGTCTTTACGGTTCTTGAAAACAACAAGCAGATACTAATATATGCAAAAAGGTAACAGGCAGAAACCCAAAAGGCAGAAATTAACATTCACTGCATTTAATGCAGTAAAACCACTGAAAGCTGGTACCTGATTGGGCGTTTTTGGTGTTAGAGTGACAACAACGTTATTTGCACACCTTCCAACCATGAAGAATACAAAAAAATGATTGGTTACACCCACAATTTCGGTTTTTCACCATTTATTTTTCTGTATGCTGGCTTTTTAAAATATGAAAAGCAATTATTTTGAAGTTGGGTAAAAGTGTACTATAAGATTTTTGGAAGTCAGACAGAACATAGACAGAGGTGAATCCATTAGACAAAAAAGAAGGACAGCTGAGGAGGAAGGAAGACAGTTGTATTTGGTTACAAAAAAAAAAGAGGAGGGGAAATCCTATATAGTCATACATACTATACTTATCATAGGAAACCTGCCTTGTGCACCCTGGCTTACATCAAGAGTGTCAATCAGACCTTCTATAATTCAAAAGGCATCATAACCCAAATAAGAAAAGCAAGTAAACCTGAAAACATACATGGAATACATCTCATGCTGTCATTGCTTCCTTTCAAAGACATTATACTAGTAGTTTATTATACAAATCTAAACATAATGGCACATGACGCCTGCTTAAGCCACTTGCTTAGTTCCACCCTTGTGCTGACTTCAATCCAAGGCTGCTGTAAAAAAAATAATTAAAAAAAAACCACCTTCCCACTGTTTTCTTTCATATTTGTATAGACTAGTTCAGCAACTTGGGGCAAAATGAGCACAACAAATTAACGATGCTTGCTGAATGACATGGGCTTTGCCAAAGCACTTTGTATAATTAACAAACTGCCATTTCCTAAAATAAAATACTAATTTTCAATTTTTGTTCATCCATTGATGCATCTTAGTGCTGATGATCTATGACCTGCCAGCTCCTTGCAACCACCTAAATTTGAACATTGGTGCTCATATTTTTGCACACCATTACAATAATGTCTCAACTACTATTTAGCTGTATTCTGTAAAGCACAAGAGCATAATAAGCAGGATATATATACAGTAATACCTCGGTTTACAAGTAACTTGGTTTGAGAGCGTTTTGCAAGACAAGCAAACATTTCTGAAAAATGTTGCCTTGATATACAAGCAAATGTCTTGCAATAAGAGCAAAATTTTGTAGAAAAACATTTTATTAAAGCCTTCAAGTCAAGGCTGTAAAAAGCGGATCTCCAAAAGTACGCCTTTTAGCAACAGCAGTATTGCTTTTAATATTGTGGACTCAAAGCACTCTCAGACGTTTCATGTCAGTGGAAAACCGCAGAGGCTTAAATACAGGATCCTTCCCTCACAGATGGCACTGCACTTACTATATTAAAACCACGTGCAGTTATTAAGTTTTACTTTGACATACATGGAAAACAAATGTCACATGTTGGCCCTCACAACGGCTGTCTGCCAAAGCCCACCTTAGAGCTGGCAATTACTCCTGTTCTGTGAAGCAGGATCTTAATCTAGCATGCAATGCAAACTTCAGCCGTCTATGACCCAACTATTAATTCACATGATGCAGCTCTGTTTAGGTGATTTGGAGTAATACAAATAACAAAAGTAATAATAAATAGCACAAATATGACTACTTTAGTGTAGCAGTTTGTGAACTTGCCCCGAGCTCATCTGGCTTATTATTGTGAGGATTGTTGTACATGTAAACTGCAACAACAAACTTCTCTTGTTGTTAAATATACCATTAATAGAATCTGGTTATATCTGCTCGGTAAATGCAGTAAAATACCGGTTGATCCTGCCAAAAATCTAGTGAGCTTACAATAGCGCGGCAGAGGTAGGATGAACAGGAAATTATTTGTTACCATTGTTCCCTGTTCTCTCTGTGAACTACAGAACCTCTCAGGCCTATTTTATGGAGATGAGTAGAGGGGGAGATGCACTTTAGTCCTAACACACTTCCTGTCCTAGGGAGACGAGGCTGCTCCTTCATAGCTATAGAACAGTGAATGATCATCATCAGCCTAGGACCAAAGGCATGTCCCTGGCAGGATCACAAAGGTAAAGAAAAAAAAAAAAGCTTAAAAAAATTAAGCTAATGCAGCCACCACATCCAAGTGCTGGTAAACTGCAATATAATAGGATTTTACTACTCACCATAAAATAATTTTCTTGCAATCTATTGAGGGACACAGTAAGCATGATCTTAAACACAGAAGGGTGGGAACTGTGGCTCTCAATGGACTAAAACATTTAAAAAATATATATTACGGTAATAGTAAAAGAACTGCCTTAACCTCCCTGGCGGTAAAAAAAAATTTTGTTCACTTTTGAATCTTCCGCCGGTTCCGCACCCCTGCGACGCGGACGCTTACAAGGGACGGTACCTGGAAGACGGATGCCAGCATCGGCCGGAGGACACAGCGGGGCTCGAGGGACAAGGTAAGAGACGCGATGTGTATTCCCGAGTGCGGCTCGGGTTTTACAGCTTATGGTACAAAAAATTAACCCCGAGCCACACTCGGGAATACCGCCAAGGAGGTTAAAGACCTTTTTCCTGAAGCTGGCATCAGAGGTGACACAGATTTCACCTGGTAGAACTTAGAGAATGTGCAAACAGAAGGCCAGGTGGCAGCCTTGCAAATCTGGGTGACTAAGCCCTGAATCATGGTCTTCCTGAGCCACCTAGAGATGGTGGAACAAGAACCTGATGCCCAACTGGAATGACAAAAAAGAAATCTGTCTTTCCGAAAGAAGTATTGCCTGAGTTAGAATTGCAGAGCACAAACTACATCTGGACAATAGAAGAAAAATTCCTTTTGAGTAAAACCTGGACAAAGTGATGGGAGAACAATGTCCTGGGTTAAGGTGAAAGGAACAGACTACCTTAGACAAGAAGGAAGTCCTGGGCTGCAACACCACCTTATGCAAGACCAAAAAGGGGTCTTTGCAGGATAAGTCCACCGGTCTAAGATATCAATGGAGTTGTAACTTACATAAAGCTTTGAACTCCTGGTGTTCTAAATATGATTGGTTCAGCATTATCACTTGAGTGAGTTACAAGCTCCTCCACAGTGTATTTCTTTCACTTCCCCATGCAGAACAGAGTGGAAGGGAAGAAAGGGTAAGTACATGCTGCTGGAGAGGAGTAGGGGACAAAGGCAAAGTAAAGGTTTGCTTTAAACTCCATACAACACATATCAAATACCAGTAATATTTTATGGGTTCCATCTGTTTCAACCTAAGACTTGGCAGATGACCTTAAAACTCTACAAATGTACCTTTATTATGGTTTTGGGGCGTCTTTTCACATAAAGTCTTGGTTTTTCAACTATAGGAAGAGGAGGAAGTTTTCGCAGTTCTTGCAGTACTGCTGCAGCAGCCCTCCTCTTTGCAAGCTTCTTGCTGTTCCCTTCTCCTTCAGCAGTGAATTCTCCCACTGTCACCCTGGTAACAAAACTCTTCATGTGCGGAGGGCCACTTTCCTTGGTCACCTAGGAGAGAGAAAACAAAAAGTCCATGTTAGCAAATGTGCAATCACAATCAAAACTATCTTTAATCTGCTTTATTGCAAGTTGGCCCAAAAAAACTAGATACAGGCAATCCCCGAGTTACGGACGTCCGACTTACGGACAATCCGTACTTACGAACGGGGTCCACAGTTCTCCTAAATGTACCGGCAGCCAGTTAGGAGAACTGTGGCTGCAGCGGCCTGTGTCCTTTCAAATCCCCGCTGCTCTCCGCGCCTGTGTTGGCGGAGGCCGCGGGGACACAGACCGCTGCCCCACTTGCCTCCGCTGATGTGCCGGGCTCTTCTTCAGCCGTTCCGTTGGCTTCCCCGGTCCGGACAATGTACCGCGCTTCGGGTAAAAAAAAGCGCGACAAACGCGCGTTTCCGAGGGCCACCTGGCTGTATCCCAATGGATACTGCAGCAAATACGCCCCAAAGAAGCTCCTGTACTTCTACAGCGCGTTCTTCGCGCTGTAAAACGCCCAGGTGGGAACCATGCCCATAGGCAATCATTGGTTTTCACATGTTGAGCGTTTTACAGAGCGTAGGAACGCGCTGTAAAACGCCCAGGTGTGAACCAGGCAATGCAGGCAGACTGGCAGAGGTATTGCCCAGCCTTATACACCCAGCTCAAGTAGGGTTTGTGAGGGGAAGAGCGGCGATATCATCATCACATATCAAAGAATGGGCGAGGACTTTCCCACCCCGGATCTAGTGGAGCACATCGTGGAGGGCTACAACTTAATACGCAAACTGGTCACTAATGAAACTTGGAGGGAGACCCAGTTTAAAATAATGCACCGGGCCTATGTGGCATACTTTCTTCCGGCGGGAGCAGAGGAGCAACGACTCATATCAGTGTGCCCTAAATGCGGTCTCTCCCGCCCCACGTTGGCTCATTGCCTATGGACGTGCCCGTCAATGGGACAGTTCTGGACAGGCGTTACTACATACATAGCTACAGTCTTACGGTGGACACCGATACAGAATCCTCTGCTGTATCTGTTCAGCGCACCTGAGTATTCCGGAGTAGACCCTCACTGTTCAACCCAAAGGGGCAAGGATTGGATGCATCTTTGCCTATTGGCAGCTCGAAGATGCATAATGGGAGCATGGAATAAGTCCTCCACCCCGCCAATCTCCAGCATCATCACGGAATTGAGGATCTTGTTCCTGAGGGAGAAACTTGAAACTGAAATGCATGTTGATGCACTCACGGCTAAGTTCTTCAAACGATGGAAATACTTCTTAGAAGCATCGTATGATGAAACGGAATTAGCGACAATAATGCAACCCTTCAAGTACTCGAACTGGTATCTCAAGGCAAAACTGACAGTGAGCTTGGGGGTCCTGGAAGTGCCCTGACACGAACTGAGGCTTTAGTGATAGTTTACGGCTAGACAATAGCATAGTGTATGAAACAAAACAAACAAAAAAAAAAAAAGAGTAGTAACTGGCATGTTCCAATAGCATTCAATAACTAACGCAAGAGTGGCAACCAGCTTGGGAATAATGGGAATGTTGAGATGTTTAAGTTTGATATTTCTGGTACAATTGTTGGGGTTACTGTAAATAGCCTCATACTGTGTACATTTTATGCTGTGGAAGAAAAAGCCGAACCCCCTGGGGTAGGGCCGAGAAAACAGAATAAAGTTTGTTTTAAAAAAAAAAAAAAACCCCAAATATGTTTTCTGAAACTAGAGATCCTTTAGAAGAAAGTACCCAATATTGTAAATAAGTGAGGCCTTAAAAGCTTTTACAGCTCATAAATTTAGAGTTAACCATAAATGATGGCCCTGGAATTTCTGCTCTCACTTGGGCCGGAATCAGCTGAAATACAAGTCATGCATGGCAAGCTTTAAACTGTGACAGGGAAATAACAAATAAGATAAGTCACCTGTAAGAGATTCAGCTAATTACAGATGTTCACTGGTGACAAAATCTGGCATGAACCTGGACAATTCTGACTGAACATATGGGGAAAAATGGATGGATAAGTAAACTTTCTGAGGTTTTAATTTTAATTTTAAAACCACCGTCTGTCTCGGTAGGGAGATTTCACTTCACGTTTGTTGATACAGGTGGTGCCGATGAGTCGTCCCACACCTCAAATTTGGGCAGATGCAGCAGGTATCAGGATCCCCGTAAGGCAGTTACATTGGGCCAAGCAGGATCAATGTAAGTATGTAGAATACTTTATAACTGGTGTTTAATGTTAGATTCTGACTAAAATATTTCAATAAAGCAGAACTATTGGGCAAAACTGTTCTTATTCCTTGCAGTGGGGTCACACTCCCACACTGCAAGGGTTAAGTGCTTGTTTTTGTCTAGGTGCTAAAACATAAAAACTTTATACTCACCCAATCCTCGGAGCCCACATTGCTCCAAGACCTCTGTTGCAGTGGTCTAAGGTCCCGTCGAAAGTCACAACTTTCTATAAACAGTGTATAGGACGTGAGGACACCAAGTGACATACCATCGCAGCAGTGGAAGGAGCAGACAAGCTGAACTTTTTTTATTTTAGCACCAAGACCAAAATGTGCAGTTAAGAACAGTTTTGCCCGGAGTTCTGCTTTAATATTTACTGAATGTGCACCAAGTTTGCAGAATTCCCAAGAAAGATGTAAGGTACAGCTAAAAGCAAGACAGACTGTAACACAGGAATGCAATTACCATGGAATGTGGCTGTCTGCACAATGAAAACAGAAAAAATGTCAGACATAGCCAACTGACACTTAAGAGAAAACATTTTTTGTCTATTCCTAGAAAATGTCATTGTATGTGATCAGAATGTGGAATTTGCGCAAGTCAAGTGACATACGTTTTAAACAATCTATAGAAAATGTAAAGAGTGTCTTCTTACTATCAATCGATAATACGAAATCACCTGCACTCCACGCAGTGCACAGACCCTGAGTAAGAGGTCGGTGCTCGAAGTGACAACACGGATGGCGCCGTGTCAGATACAGTTCATAATAGAAGTCACCAGCACTCGATATGTGCAAGAAGTAAAGCACTTTTTATTAAATTGTCACTATGTCGCCCAGAAAAAGGGACCCTGTGTCGCCCAGAAACATTGGCTGTTTGACGCATGTGACAATTGAATAAAAAGTGCTTTACTTCTTGCACATATCGAGTGCTGGTGACTTCTATTATGGTCTTCTTACTAGCAGGTACACCTTCAGGCCTTGAAAATATGAGCGTCATTTATAAAACTTCTTCACAAAATACCATTGTTACACTTCCAAGGAACAGTTATGTGAGATCACTCTCACACTCTCTCTCACACTCTCAAACATTCACTTTTGCATGCCCATGCCAGTGCAACTGAATCAGCCAGTTCAGTAGTTGGCCCTTGGCTGGACAGCCATATAGGAGGAGAATGGTACCGAAACTTTGGTACTACATGCATGTGTGATTATTTTTATGCTGTGTGATTATTAAAGAGTGCCATGTGTTCTACTCATCTACTGTTTGACTGCTGTCACAATCTTGAACAGGTCCCTGTCCACAAACTACACAAATGGAATCCTCCCTCTCCATCGGGAGCTGCCCGATACGGCCATGAACACAGCATAGAGCTATACGTGCTGGCCGATTGCTGTGTGAATGAGCCCTAAGAGTAAGAACTTCCTGAAATGTGGCTGAATTTCGCCTTTCCCTATGAAGATTGGTGAGATTGACAAGCAATGTGGTGCGCACCCAGGGCAAAATATTGCTGAAACAAGTCTATGGACTTCTTATACACCATTTATATGATGTTTCAACATATTCACTATTACTAACGATTAGTTATGATCTAAATGCTCACAATTGCTGGAATACAGCGCAAAAAAAAAAAAGCACAGCATGTCTGTTTTTTTTAATAAAACGTCAAAAAAAAAGCTATATCGAAATGTTTTAAATGATCAATATTTTTGAACAACAAGAAATAAACCTGTCTCCAAAACCTGTCTCCAAGAGAATTCTATTTCATCTTAATTTCACATTATACATGTAATTGGGGGCGGTGGACTTCCCTCCAATCGATCAAGCAGCAGAGACCCACCATGCCGGTCCTCTGCCCACACAGGGGACAGCAGAGCTCTATAGCAGTCTGAACGCTTGTATGTAAAACGGCCATCACTGGATGTAATCATGGCTGCAGCAGGTATAGTATATCCGTTTCAATTGCCGCCGCTATTCTACAATGGGCGGACAGTAAGCACTTACTTACAGACAGCTTTAACAGGAGTTGGACGGACAGCTTCCTTGAATTTGTGATAAGCTGGGGCTTGGTGCGAACCCAGTTGGGAGACAGGGACAAAGCATCATCACCCTATAACTAGAAGTTCCTGAACAAGAAATCTCATGGCAGGGTCACCAGATATTTTTAAAGCTTAACTCTGGCCGTGAATTTTTTTTTTTAAATAATGTAAATATATTCCTCAAGAGCCACAAAAGATATAAATCCACTTAATGTGCACCAAATGCCTTTGCAAGCCCAGGTATCAACTTGTAAAAGTAGCTGTGACATCATCACTGTGCTGCACATAGCCTGTGCAGATAGCAGAGCTGTGTGAGGCATCCAGCAGGCCTACCCACTACAGGATGCCTGCAGGAGAGGACTACAGGAGGAGGATGATAGAAGATCAGCAACCCTGCATAAGCAGCAAGAGCAGCATTACCTAGTGTTAGAGGCAAACTTTCACATTGGGTTACTACACAGATCTGGAAGAAATACACAAAGCTCACCAAGAATCAATGAACAAGAATACACATGCCTCTCGTCACTTTCTTATCCTGGAGTTTAGTGTAATAATATTGCAAATTACTTTTGTAACAATATTAACCTGTTAAAGCTTATAGAACATTTGAATGATTGCAATTACACCTAGTCTAATACCACTCACATCACTATGAAAGTTGCTTGCACACAATATCCAGACATAAAAAAAAACTACAATGAAACCTTGGTGCTAAAAATTGGTGCCAAGTATTGAACTTCCCTCCCAGTGCACTGTTAGGTTAAAGCGGACCTTTACCCATATCTTTAAAATAACAAAAACACACCTTTAGAAATGTTTAGTAATGACAATCTACAAACAATATTTCTGTTTTCTTTCCCCCCTTTACTCTTTTTCTTTACTCTTTTTCTGTTTTTCTACACCATCCCGAAGACCAGATCACTGACTATTGTCAAGATTTGACAGAAAATTCCTTTCTAAACTTTTTCCGCCGCACATGGCCAATTGATGCCCATTAGGGTTGCCACCTTCTCTTCAAGCCAAACCCGAACACTGTAGCGCCTCGCGGCAATTTTTTGGTAAAGTACATTGTGCATGTATTTTGTGAATAAAATAACATTGGAGGTAATCACAAAGATGCCAGTGTGCCACAGATCCACAGATATACAATTTGTATGCAGTGGTGTACTCTGGTTTGGGGCCGCCCTAGGCAAGACGAAACTAGAGCGCCCCCCCACTTAATCCGCAGGATCTCAGGGGGGCTGTGCAGGATCTGTGGTGGGCTCTGCCATAGAGCCCACCACAGATAGAAACCAGGCTGCCTAGAAAAAAAAAGTGAATACAGCTTACTAGCCAATCAGGAAGCTGGACAGCACGTCATGGCCAGCCTTCTGGCTTCCTGATTGGCTAGGAAGTTGGCTTCAATTTTTTCTAGGCAGCGTGGCTTTCTGAGCAGGAGGCCGGGATGCGAAACCTGATGTACCACCTGGCTTCCTGATTGATTAGGAAGCCGGGGGGCATGTTACGACCCGCCTCCTGGCTTCCTGATTAACATATACGGGTGGCAACCCTAATGCCCACCCACCAGTTCCCCATCAAATGTCTGTTCATATTTATCCTTCCAGCCTTTGGCTTTTGGTTGTGGCGTTTACCTTGTCCTTTTTTGTTCTTTGCCATGTTTATTAAGGGCAGATTACTAGCTCTCTCATTACTTCCTGGATTTCTGGCACATGTGACCATGCACATCATGCACTGTGACTAGGACATGTGACCATGCACATCATTTCAGGGGAAGAAAATGCCTTTGCCAGAGATCTCATGAGATTACCAATGAGATTTCCCAGCAATGCTCCGCTGATGACAAGCCAATCTCAGTGTGCATTGAGTTAGCAAACTGAAGTCATTTGCACTTTCAAAGCAGGAAGTGAATGTTCTGCAAGTGTAAGTATTCCACAATCACAGCATTTTACACCTGACATGTCCATGTTATTATTAATCATCATACATAGAGGGATGCACTGGAAGAATTTGAGTATAAAGGTTGCATTAAGAATGATAAAAGCAATCCATTCTATTCACCCCAGTGCTCATAGAACTTAAATGTTTGTAGGCTTTGTTGTTGTACTATAGTTTAGTTGAGGTGCCAGGGAGTGAGTGGCACACTGAACTTCCAGGTAGCCATGTACAGTACGTTTTTTGTTTCTAATCATCTGTAAACCTTTCTAGATGATTTTTTGTAATCATTTAACTGCAACATAACACCATCTAGGCTGTTTATATTATACATACACAGGGTACTCTTATGAATCCTCTGCTCTAGGCACATAGAGAACACTGCCTTTACTCCTTTCCTACAAAATCACAGCAATAAAAAATGTTTTATAATGTATCAAACACAATTCAAACCAGGATGTCAAGAATGCCAATATGTTAGTTTTTGGCCTCCGAAAATTGGCGTGGTTGATTTGGGTGCTGGCATTTCAGCGCCAGAGATTTCAGAACACAAATATTTGGAACCAAGACCCTTTGTATTTCAGCACACTCTAATCACACCCAAAAAAAACAAACTAATAGTCAATTACAGAACCTTAAAGAGAACCAGTCAATGGCCATTTGTAATCTAAATCTCTAGTGTTTATTTGTACCAACAGTGAAGCTTTACCTCTCAGAGATGGCTATTCTTCATTATTTACTCTCTTTTTCATAGCAGATGAATAAGGTCATAAGGCAATCATGGTCAGTGCTAGTCAAATACTATAAAACTGCCATTCAACTGTCCCAGGCATGAGACAAGTCAGCCTTCACTGAGGCCTTACAACCTCACACAGAGGTGACATTTCCGCTATAACAAGCAGGGAATACAGCTGAATAATAGAACACATATTTATCCCTGAGGAGTAAGGCTGCACTTAAGAATTGAGATTCAGATTCTTACAAATGCAGATTCCTGACATGCACAGTTGCTACCTTCAGGAGACAGGACACTGGCAAACAAAAGCCGTAAGAACGATCTTTTATAACCCCCTTTGATGCCAAGAAACGTTTTTTTCACAGTCAAAAATGCAATTATCTTAAGAAAAAGCAGTCCAAACAAGGTGGGCAACACGGCATACAAAATGCTATTTGGCCCATGTAGTAATAAGAGCATCAACAGAGCGCTACCTAAGGAACCTTACAACCAAAGCGGGCATCAGATGATGCCTGAACATCCACCTGGTAAAACTTAGCAAAGCTGCCACCTGGTCAGACATCTTGGTATAAACCCGAAGTGCAGTGGACAGACCAAAGGGATGGGCAACAAATTGGTAATGAGTGCTCACTGCATAACACAGGAAGCATTGATGCTCTGGGAAGATGAGGACATGTAAGTAGGCATCTTTGATATCCACGGAGGCCAGAAAGTCCCCACATTAAAAGGAAGCAATGACTGACCAGGCAGATTACATGCATAGATTGTGTACCCGGAGGAAGGTGTTGAGAACCTTAGATCCAGAATGGGGAGAACACCCCCACTGACTGTGGTAACTGTGAACAAAGTTAAAATTTTAAAAAACACAGGAGGTAAATTTGACAACATGAAGTGGGTGACTTAATAATCCAGTTAATAATACACAAAAGCCAAAAGAAGCCCCCCCTCAAGGATGTCTGTGACATCCTTGAGAAACAAATCTAGTAATTCGTCAAAAGGGTCCCGATCCAAGGGCATGTGCAATTAGTGCTTTAAGCACTGCTCTTATGCAGCTCAACATTTACTCCAAGGGTAAGTACCAAAGGACCAAAAGGAGACCTCTGTCTAGGGATGCGCCGACCTTTCGGCTGAAAATTACTATGGGCAATATGCTGATAATATCAAAACAGCTGAAAATGTGTCTGAAGAGAAGGTGCATCCCTAACTTCCCTTCTCCCCACTTGGCGCCGGTCTGTGTCCCCTCGGATCCCCGCTGCCTCTGCTGTCACAGACGGGGGAGAGCAGCAGGCATCCAAGGGGACACGAACCAGCGCCAAGTGGGGAGGAAACTGTTAGGAGGCCGAGTGGGGCAGTGGAGGGAGGTGAGAGCTGTCAGCTTTTAAGGGAGGCCAAGCTCTCCACCTGCACTTCCCTGCTCTGCCTCCTGTGACAGACAAGTCAGTAGGGAGAGCGGGTTACAAGCACTCGGTGATCACTACTGTTCGCGAGGACATGGTATGTTTATGGTGTCCCCAGTAATGAATGAAAAGGAAGTGCTGTACAACACTTACTGCTCATTCATAATTGTGGCGTTAGCAACTGATACCATCTCTATTTATGAATGGACAGGAGCATTCAATATAGAGGTTTCCTGTTAATTCATAACAGGGGCTGCAGAAGAGCATTTATGACTCTGTATCCTCAATTTCGTTTTCTATTTTAAAAGGGAAATATCAAGGGACTATTTTAGACTTATAATATCTGCTAACCCATCAGCGGTGTAGCGTAGGGCCACAGGCATGAGCTCCCATTGCTGGCGGACAGAGGGATCCTCTAGGATAGATCTAGGATCCTGAGACATATCCTTGGATCTGATGGTAAAGGTCTGGCAGAGAGATTTGGAAGCAATGGCAGGTTGCAATGCAGGACCGATCCATAGGGTCTTTAAACTCTGGGATGTCCTCTAAAGGGATAGTCAGTCTATTATGACAAGAATATGCAGCATCTACCTCAGAGATGTCCCACTATGAAATGTAACACACATCCCAAAGAGAATATTGCTGAACAAAATGCTGGGGAGAAGTAAAGATCTTTTCGGGATTAGGTAACTGTACCTCACCTCACTTGCACTTTACTGCATCGATATAAACAGAAAAATGGTGTGCTCACGTTTTGGAGTTGTCGGCAGACTGGGACGCCCCCACATATTAATCACAAATATGTATTTTATCTCCACCTCTAATGGCTCCTTCTCCTATTCTCCTCAAGACACCTCATAGATCCTCCCAATTATCACCAGTCAGAAGCTTATGCTATTTTAAGCCTGTGTGAATATTGTAAATTAAGTCCAATGTATCCAGCCAATTCAGAGGATAACAGTGATATTCCCTGAGACACACACAGTTGCATGCATCAGCAATGTAAAAAAAAAATGGCTGCCAAATCTGTTCGAGAAAGTATAGGCACCACAAAAAAAAAACAATCCAGCTATCGATTTGTTACTATTACTGAAAAATGCCTGTGGCATGTGAATGTAATACTAACTGAGCAAAATATATATAAAAAAAAAAAAATACTTTGATAGCCAGAAAGATGAAGATGACCAGGACTTTGCTTATTTTATGTAATCAGTGCAAAGACGAGAGCGGTTTTCCCTCAGGAATGTCTTATGAGTGGCCGCTCCTTTTCTGCTGATTAAACATACTGCATTGCCTCATAACAGGGTGTCTTCCACTGATGATTGCATCATGGTATATGCATGCTACTGAAAAATCAATGAGACTTGATTGTAAGCCATATATATTTAATGTGCGTATAAATTCTAACACATAACCATCTTGCATTTTACAGTTTAAAGGCAATGGCTACACAGAGGTTTATAGAGCTATTAGGCGCAGGGCGACAATATTTTAGAAAGGGTGTTAAAGATTCATCTCAGCACCACTGGCGATAATGTGGATAGGATTGGCTAATTCCCACAAACATTTCCTGAGAATACACAACCACTCTTTAATATAAAGATGCATATCCAGGTACAAAGCAAGCATGTCACTAAATTTAAAGAGTGCAGAGGTTGAGCATTAGAGCCAAACAGCCACACATAACAAGGCAGCAATATTTGACAAGCAGCATAACACAACTAGCATAAAAAAATCTTTCTGCTGGAAAAAAGATATACTGTGCATGTCCTATAGTTAAAAGAAAAGAAGACTACAGGGAGTAAAAAGAAGTGTAAAGTGTATTTCCCCTTTGCAGCCAAATTGGGATAACACATACTTTATATTTGTTATATTTTCCCATTCACATAGTATAACAAAAATTGTGGTTTAACGTGCTCTTTGCAGAAAGCTCCAGGGCTGAAAATCCTTAGCTCTCCCTGTTTGAGGGGGTTGGGGATTTGTGTCTTGCATAATTAACACTGTCTGTACTGTGCTGGCAGATTTCATTGTCATTTGTAAACTAGATAAGCAGGACCGTCTAGTCCTAACAAAGGGTTAAATGTCTCAAGGCATAGCATGCTAATGCACTTTTAAAAAAATTGGACACTGCAAAGGAAACAGGACAGGGCGTATGGACTTAAGTACCAGGCGAGTCCACAGAGACTGTGCCACATCAGAGGTTGAGCTGTGGACTTGTATAACATCTTGTGGCTAAGTACACAAATGTCTGGAAAAAGCTGCAATGTACAACCATTGTGTAAGAGTCACAGTACAGGCAAGTCCACATTTTATCAGTGCAGTAGGTGCAGGTAGGATTTCCACAGCTAAAAGTTTGGAAAAAAAACAAATCTACTTTACCCAAAAGGTTTACTTACAAGGAGAGTCTTCACAGACAAGTTTTTGCCACGGCTCTGGACTTGGAGAGTGCTCTGTGGCTAACATAGCTCTGGGAAGAGCCAAGATGCAGAGCCCAGTTAGGTAAACTCAAACACCATGTACCACTCCAAAAGAGTTCGGGAAGGGCTTCCAAAGCTATACTAAGGAAATACCAATATGCTTCATTCCGAAGGGCTTACTCACAAAGCGAGTCTTCAGATGGCTCTGGACCTGGAAAGCACTCTTTGTCTAAGAGGACACAAAGGTCTTTAAGTCCCCAAAAGCAGTGTCCGGTGCCCTAAGGGCACAATCCTGGCTGACCCAACAATCATTGTTCCTGCGTGATCTGGATATGGCCTACAATGCTGTGGAGAATAGGCTGATCCAGATATCTGGTGTAAAGAGATTAGCTCAAGCAGCTTAGTTAAAGGTCTTGAATGAAGCTATCAAATACAAAGAAATATCCACGGTGTATTGTTTCTTAATTAGAGAAATATCCCAGCAAACAGAAGAAAAAAAGCATCCAGCCTTCTATTTGAGGTCCAAACCTTACAACTATGCTATGCCCCTGAATGGAAGATTAAGAAAAAGATATTTAATGTGCACCACTCAGAAACCAAAGATGGGTTACATTGCTCTAGGGAAAATTGAGACACGCCACTGGAACAGTATAATGTTAGAAAGCCACAGACCACTGAGCTGGAACTATACTAGGATCCTGATGAACTTGGTGCATTTCTACTTCCACTGTACTTTTGTGGCACTGGCATTGCCACAGTTCTGTGCACATTTCAGCCTCAATAAATGCTTCATCCAAGTCATAATTCTAGATTGATGTCGCCATGGTCTCTTGCAGTGTTCATAGCTCACCCCACCTGCATAAAAGAAACAACCAATTGCAATTTGTTTACCTCAAAGCTGAGCGGGAGATTGCGCTTTAGGGAAATTTCAAACACCAGACTGATCTCCGATTTGTTTGCATCTTTATCTTCTTCAGGTCCCCTTCCTGTCTCCCCATTCTGCTATAGAAATAAAGAGAAAGACGGTAAACCTCCTGATTCCAGAGCGATTCTATTCACAGAACACTGACACACACACTGTACACTACCCTGTATTAGGTACAGTCCTGCAATGTTATTGGTACTTTAGTTGTAATGATGAATGTGGTTGCTAATGCTATAAACAGCAGGTTTGATGTATATTATATTAATATTTTTGAAAGGGGCATAGATAGAAAAAAAATATTGTACCAACACATGTCCATCACCCTTTTTTCTTTATCCATGAAATGTACATAAAATGTCACAAGGCTGTCTCAGAATGTGCCTGAGGGCTTGAACTGGCTCTCTGAAGCTCATATAGAGGATATAAAAAGCTCATCTGTCAATCAAATTTGTCACAATAGCTGGAAAAAAAAAAATATCACATCTATAGTTCCAAAAAAACGGGCGCCTGGCTTCATTCCCACTATGTTGCGGTGTTAATGTACGGTGTACAAACAATACATGCAGTGGGTTTACCAGTGTTGTACAAAGTACATGTCCTGTCTATGTTAAAACACACATTACTAAATGCATGTAAAAGATTTAAAAGCATGTGGACTGACGGTAACAAAAAAATGCATAAAAATTAAGGTAAATTTTTTTTTACAAAATTCTACCTTCAACATGCTTCTACATACGGAGATTAATTACAGATGTGTGAATGAAGCCAATGGTGCTGTAAAGGAAGATCTTAGGAAATTACCACGGTTGATCTCTCCGGTATGGGCTCATTCCTCAGGGCATGCAGGGCTTTTAATGCTGCGCTGTGTCTTGCCGCCTGGCGGGTTTTACCCTCTCCATAGAATTCACTGTTACCAACTGTCAGCTGTA
Source organism: Nanorana parkeri (assembly GCF_000935625.1). Lineage (NCBI taxonomy): Eukaryota > Metazoa > Chordata > Amphibia > Anura > Dicroglossidae > Nanorana > Nanorana parkeri. The sequence goes on from NW_017307564.1 coordinate 323,266, forward strand.
CATAGAATGTCTTTAGCATTGGGCAAAGGTATCTGTAGATAGAAGGAAAACACTACTGAATATACGATGGCCACAGGCAGAATGTTAGGTGTCTGTAGATTATTTTCATAACAAGAAAAATCTATAAAAAAGGGATTATTTTCAGACATCTACTTTTACTGTATAGAAAAAACATTGTAAACCTATAAATGATCTGAGCAGACTTCTGGGAAAAGCAATGAACCAATCATATAAACCGGAAGATGAACATGCTTTAGTATTAAGTCTTAGTGCAATATTTGAAAGATTTAAAGAAGTTTTTTGTTTTATAAAATATGTTGCTTCAGACTGAATTACAGCAATGTGGAGTTTTCCTTTAAATTAGCCATAATGTAATGGTCAGGCATGACTGAGCCCCCAAATGACTGCTTTTACAACCACTGCATGAACCATGATCCATTTGGATTGTCAAAATGGATATGCCTCAGCAACAGTGGTGAATGCCCCCCACCAGTGGGTCTTGGCTTGGCGTAAGAACAGAGATCCAACTAAACAATCCAATGCAATTTATCAACTATTCTTACCCAAAAATCAACAGACGGGGTGATTGCAGGAACGCAAAGATAATGTGACAATCAGATGTTCAAACTAAACTAATAAAAGTATAGTACAGATCTAAGACCTTCCTGGCTCCCACTGGCTAGTGCGATCTTCCTAACGTAATTTCATACTGACCATGCTAAATGTACATCTTTCTTTGCTTGTATACTAAACATATCATGGGCTGTTTTAAAACGATTTGGCAGATTGACCACCAAAAAAATCCTCTTGTCATTCTTATACTATCCTTGTGTTTACTAGTGAAGTAACAATCCATTCTACATTTCATTACACAAGATTAGCCTGCACATGTGGTCTTGTCTTACTGACATTAAGAAAACCATTTGCCTCCCTCCCACATCTGCTAGCATTATAGAAGAATCTGAAACTCTCCGGCCATAAAATAAATCAAACTAAAATCAGAGGCATTCAATAGAACCCAAACAGTGCAGACAATGAATGAATTAATGGTCATCCATGTCTCCTGTGGACTGCAGGCAGGAAGACATAATTGTCAGACACTAAATCCATCAACACTACAAGGTAGCATTTTAAACAATGGCTTTTATTAGCAATGTAAGTAAATAGAGGCATTTTAATAAAGCAAATGGAATATGAAACATGTTACAAGGCTTAGAAGAAGGCTTCCAGGACTATTCTTTATCATTGGCTTCACTATATATCAGTGCTTAAAATAGGCACCATTATATCTAGGGTAGGCTCTCATTTAAACTTATAATATTATAACAAAGCAAGGTTTAAACAGAAAGTACTTTGAAAATGTGTCAGATAAGATAAATATAGGGCTTTCCTCAAAAATATAAAGGTTACAAGGGCAAATGAGTACAGCTTAAAGGTACTCCCCAGGCAAACAGCTAAGTACACAGAAAAGGGAGCCATTTTACCTGTCAAAGGATTTGTATTCTGTCCATTAATTCCTGACATGTATACAGACCCTCTAACACAGCACAGCCAGGTGGACCACATCACTTATACAGTAGTTAAGGAATGCAGAAGTGTCCTCTCTCCACCCCCCGCAATCTGACTGGACAGAAAAGAGGAGCAGCAGCAGACTGACGAGGTCACCCCTCTGCTTACTCCTATCAACCTATTACTTGTCAGCACATGTGTGTGCAGCACACCTGATTGCCTCACAGTCTTGCCCTTCGCTCTCCTAGTCTCTCTGCTGTACAAGGGAACGGACAAAAAGTCAAACTTGAGTACTTACAATAGCTACTAAAAACATGCAGTTCTAGACTGTCTATATGTTCCAGCGAGGGGATATTGCATTACAGATCAGCTCAATAACATGCAATGTACAATTGCATTGCTCATCAATACAGAGTAAGGACGATGAGAGATGATGGGTTAGGTTTATTATACCTGCACTGGTCAGCTTTGAACCAATTGCCCCCTTAAAAGGAGAACTATGGGGTCAGGGCTTTTCCCCATAGTTCTCCTAAGGGTAACGGGAGGACACAAACTAGCGTCCTCCCGTCACCCTAAGCTCAGTATACCGCGAGCTGCAGCTCGCGGTATTCCGAGACGCCGCAGCTGAAACGGATCCCCGACAATTATGTCTGGATCTGCCCAGCTGCGTGAGTGACAGCTGGCTCTGCCTATCTAGAGGTAGAGCCAGCTGTACCCTCTCCCATCCGTTCCACCAGTCAGCGCTGGAGGATCGTAGCGGGGGGAATCCAGTCCCTCCCGTCACAGCTCTCTGCCGTGACAAGATCGAGAAGTGAGCGAACGCCGGTATGTGTTCGCTCACTTCCCGATCTACTGAGCCGGCCTGTGACAGTTTCATTGTCACAGGTCGGCTAGAACTATGAGGATGAGTGAAAAGCACTCACCTCATAGTTCTCCTTTAAAACATCAGAATTTGTTCAGTGTACTGTACCAGCTTAAACTACATCTAAAGCCAAAATATTTTTTGTAAGTTTTGGATAAAGTTGTAAATAGTTAAAACTCATGCTTGGGTCCCACTGGTGAGATTTAGATTTGTCTCCGGTCTTCCAAGACAAAATAGGTGGCGAAATATCAGATGGTTGTCACTGGAACAGGTGTCCCAACTGGAAAATTTCACCTCACTTCCTGTTCCATGGACAAATGTAAACATTTTAGATTTCCTACCTATTTCAGTCCTGGGGACAATGGTCTCCTGAACACACTGAGGGTCACTTTCTCCAGTGGTTAGCTAAAGCAGTAAAAAAGTCAAGAGGTTAAAACACTTTTCTAATCTATCCAAAACAACCAGCAAAAAAACCCGAAAAAAAACCCCGTACATGTCTTGCCAATCTATAGACACATCCAAGTGACCAGTTATATTTGAATTATATTTACTGCATCAGGGTGTATTTACCATAAGACACTCATTGACCAATGCCAGGGGGAGCACCAAGCCATGAAATGTACACACTGTGGCCAGTTTTTCTTTCCGCTTTCCTTGGGGGGAGACCGGTGGACATTAATGTGTGGATAGATCTAGCAAAAGGACTATAGGGGCGAAATGGCAGTAGCTAGCTCAGAGAACATGCAGTCATATGCTTAGATTGATGGAATGCACAGCTCAACAACTTGGCCTTTTTTTTCTGTGTTTTATCACACACACACACAAAAATGCTTTGTTGATGCCAAAGGTCAGAAGAGAATGGCCAGACTGGTTGAAGATGATAGAAAGGCAACCGTAACTCAAAAAACCACTTGTAACAACCAAGGTATGACGAGCATCTCTGAATGTACAACACGTCCAACATTGAAATCAGATGGGCTACAGCAGCAGACCACCACACCGGGTGCCACTCCTGTCAGCTAAGAACAGGAAACAGAGGCTACAATTCGCAAGGGCTCATCAAAATTGGACAACAGAAGATTGAAATATCATTGCCTGGTCTGGTGAGTCTCAATTTCGGCTGCAACAGTTGAATGGCCAGGTCAGAAATTGGCATAAACATGAAAGCATGAATCCATTCTGCCTTGTAACAACTTTTCAGGCTGCGGATGGTGGTGTAATGGTGTCTGGGATCTTTTCTTGGCACACTTTGGGCCCCTTACAAACTAATGCAGCAACCACATCTAAATAATCATAACTGTAACTTATTGCACTTTTTCAGTTACTACATGTGATAGTTTCGGAACTGTGGGATGTTGTGCCCCATTGTAAACATTTTGAAGTGTAAGTAGCAGCCTTGGGTTGAGGAGCTGTGGTTTACGAGTGGTTGCATGTAGCACATTGCATTTGCCCTATGATATAACCCTCCTCACTATTCCTTCCCTGAAGGGGTGTTGGAGGCTGTCTGCCAAACAGGTGCGTTTCACATACACAATAAATCGCCCTCACTGCAGGAGATGAGGAAGGCCATCTTCAGAAATGTGCTAGGCTTAAGGCTCAGCAGTAAATTAACACTGTGGAATATGTTGTGGACAACTTATCAGCCCAAGATGCCTCTGGTTAAACTTCACCAAATCAACATCCTATAAATTAGTTTCCAAATAACATATGGGGATGTTTTGCTGTGTGCACAGCATATGTTTTCTCAGCATTTTTATCTACACATTCTTAAAATTCCTGCCTACCAAGTCATTTTCACCACTGCTTTAAAACTACATGTAAAGAAAACTGCTGCATTTTAGGCCCTATAACATGCCATGTCAACAGATTTAGTAACACTAAATGGAGGATTACAAAAGGATCATTAAACCACGAATGACAATCTGCATTAGCAGATACAGCCTGATTACTTGGTCACATGCAAAGGATTCTGGGTACCAGCAAGCCTATAACTTGGGTAACATCTATCACACAGAGAAATATACCACAAAATGGAAAAGTAAACATACCAAATAGTGTTACTGTCACACCACCACAACTTGAAGATGTTCTATTTGAGATATGTTAATACTGTCATTCACATGGCTGAGTTAGGACTACAGAGGACAGAAAATGCAAAATGTAAATCGGTCTGGTTTGCCTGTTTTGTTTTTTTTTCCTCCATACACTGCAATAATGCAGTTCACAATGTTCTAGTCTTCAGGTATGTCCCACTAGTTTAGGAAGTTTGCAAGGAGGCTGGTTCATTGTCATATTTTACGGGAAAAAACAAAACATACACTGTGCCACACACCCACCTACCCCCAAGACAAAGGAAATGCAGCTTGGTCCTAAATAGGTCACAATATCACCTGTAATCAGAGGGCAGAGATACTGGATGGGGAGGTTAACAGAGGCAATTAGGATTGGGTAGAGGAAAACTAATTATGCTTTAAAGCAGTGGTTCTCAACCTGTGTAACCTCAGGACCCACAATTGTCCTTAGTCATTAAGTCGCGACCCAAGTCGCACTGCAATTAAACGCACAGCATTGCAGTACCACGCATTCCGGTGTGGGCGATTGAACTGTGGGTGGGAGGTGCATTTGGGATGCCTTTCAAAATAAAAACTATTTGAACAAAAAAAAAAGATCCACCCAGTCTCCATACATTAAGGATCCTCATCCTGGGGTCCAGTGTGGGCTGCTGTGCTGTGACGGAGCTCCATCCATATGTGCAATGCTGGTATGGTTCCCTTGCATGCCATGTAGAGGTGCTAGATTGTGACATCACTCCAGTCCAGGCACACAAGGCAGTTGTATGTATGGATGGAGCTCCCTTGTGGCCATAGCCCCAGCCCATCTCAACGCAAGCTGACACTCGGCACCGGGCAGCATATTTTGAATGATTGCTTGACAGTGCTGCGAAAGGGGGAGGCTGAGGAGCCTCTCACCTAAAAAAGTGGAAGGCACACGGCGACCCACTGACCACAGGGTCGCGACCCACTTTTGGGTCACGACCCACCAGTTGAGAACCAAGGCTTTAAAGGGTATCTATGGTCAATGACTGAAATATGCATTTCTACAAGTTTTATCCCACTCCAAAAAATCTTATCGATCTAGAGGTTTGTATTGTAGATGCCTATAGGATGCACTTCCTCAATGTACTGACTCAATTTCACTCAGGTTTGTGAATATGTACTTCCTTGTGTCACCACTCTAGCTAAGCCTGTCGTATAAACTACAACTCCATGCCCACAAAGGATCATCATCATTGCTTGCTGGAGGCAATGCACAGTGGGATATGTTATCTTAAAAAAACAAGGAGGTTGCATTGAATCAAGCAGTAGGGAAAGAAATGCAAAGCACACTGGGAATCCAGGAAGTTATTGGTAGTAAAGTGATGGACAGGCAGAAGGCAGCACTCACTACATAAAAAGGGATTTGTTCTCGTAAGCTTTGACTGCATTATGAAAAACAACTATATTATGCATTCCTATTTAAATGCTGACCTTATACTAGTATAGTATATGCTGGAACCGTACAACTCCTTCAGTACTGTCACCAGAGCAGGAATCTTCCAATAAAGAAATCTGTTTTGGTGACAACTGCCCCTACCTACAATACAGTTTGATTGGACAATCTCCTTTAGCAAGTCTTGGCAACAGTCTACCTTGAGCTTTTGGGAAGTCAACCACAGAATCACTTTCATAATGATTAATGAAAAACTTGCAGTGATTCTTATCAATGCTTATTCAAAGTTTTTGAAAACATGGTGTCCCTTGGTGCAGTACTTTCGCTTATCTGGATTTGACCACTATTTGTTGAGTCTTTGTAGAGATGCACCTACCAGTGATAACCTGATCCCACTTCATGTCTCTAATCTCTCTCGATTTGTATCGTTCCCATTGTCCTTTTTTGTGGTGCGCCTCTCTCTCTCGATTTGTATTGTTCCCATTGTACTCTCTCTCGCTCTCCTACTTCCATTTCCTTACATGTTTTGTATCTGGACACTTGCCTTCCTGACCATTGTTCACATGATACAGACTGTTTCTCTCCTTTTGTTTCCCCCCTTCTTGTTTGTTGTGGTTACTCTTTAACCACTTCAAGACCAGGTGTTTAGACCCCCTTCTTGGCCAGGCCATTTTTCAGTGTTCAGCGCTGAAACGTAAAAAAAATCTGTAAAAAGAACAATCTTTAGATTTACCAAATCTGTATAAAATGAGGACAAACCTAAACAATCTATCCAATTATTAGGTCAGGCTGGTCCTTCCACTACATAGATGATATATCTCAGGAGTTGGCAACCTTGGCAGTCCAGCTGTTGTGGAACTACAAGTCCCATGAGGCACTGCAAGACTGATAGGTACTGTTATGACTCCCAGAGGTGAAGGCATCATGGGATTTGCAGTTTCGCCACAGCTGGAGTTCCAAGGTTGCCTAGCCCTGGTGTATCTAAAGGAGACTGTATGATAAGATCTTAGAATGTATGGTCAGCCTAAAGCTGGCCATACACCTATAGATTTTCTGCAGATTTTCTGTGGTCAGATGGAAAACGTGCAACAGATTCCTCCCTCTACACTAAACTGTGCGGATGGAGGAATCTCCCACTGGGCCAAGCTTCAGTATCTTGCTAGTCGGTCCCACTGGGTCTCAAAATACACAAACAATGCCTGCATTCAAATCAGATTGTTCAGGTATTTTGACAGCCAGCGGGGTTGACTAGCAAGATACTGAAGCTTGGCCCAGTGGAAGATTCCTCCATCCGCAGTTTAGTGCAGAGGGAGGAATCTGTTGCACGTTTTCCATCTGACCACAGAAAATCTGCAGAAAACCTATAGGTGTGTGGCCAGATTAAGAGGCTTTTCTCACACTTTGGAGAGATTTCTTCTCACGTATGTCTAGGACAGGACGTGATGGGAGATCTTCCCAATGGAACACAGAAAAAGATAAACTGAGAATAGTTTTAATAGGCGGTGCACTGTGGTTGTGCGCGTGTGTGTATAGATATATATATCTATAGAGATATCTATAGAGATATCTATAGAGATATCTATAGAGATATATAGATATCTATATATCTCTATAGATATCTCTATAGAGATATATAGATATCTATATATATCTCTATAGATATCTCTATATATCTATCTCACACACACACTACAGACACTACGCGGTTTATGATCGGGTTACGTTCTGATAAAACCATTGTAACCCGATCGTAGACCGAGGAGTGTACTTTTGTGGTCTGCAGCAGACAGTACACAATGGGGGATCAATAGCAAGACTGCTATTGGCTATTTCAAACTGCTATTGGCTATTGCAGTTTGAATAGACAGTTCTCACTCAGGTCTGCTCCTCTGCTCAGTAGGTAGGTACAATAGACCGCCTGCTATTGCAATTTGAAATAGCCAATAGCAGTCTTGCTATTGATCCCGGCTGTTCACATTCACCTGCCTGCTGCAGAAGCTAGCCGGCAGGTCAATTGGGAAGTGGAGCGCCTCAGCGATGGTTGCTTGAGAGTTACTATTAACACTCAAGCAACCAGAAACTACAATTATCCGGCACCTACCGATCTGTGGGTGCCGAATACCTGGGAGTTTACTGTACAGTAAACTCCATTGTAAATGCAAAAGATCGTAACTCGATCTATACAGAAATTAAAGCTCTGTTGTATGAAAGCTAATTTTGTGGTTGAAAACTAGAAATCAAAATGAAACAAACCTCTATATAGAATCAAGTTACTGGATACAGAATATCCCCAAAGAGCACTTTACACTACTGCAGAATATCAAAATTTGATGTAAAGCCATTTCTCGTAGCATGCACAAGATAACTGTCCAAGACTAATAGAACCAAATGCTGAAAATATGTGCATTCCTGGAGTAGTTCTGAGTGATGGCTCTATCTGTCTTATCGTGTAAACACTTTCCTCACTAGTATTTGATTTCTGCCCTGTACTTATCTCTGCAGATGGAGATGGAGATGAGATGCTTGAAAAGGAAAGGGGCCCTCCGGAGAACTTTCTCTTTTTTTGGTGCAATTAATGTACTTGGCCAAAAAAAAATATCAAGTGTTTCATTGCGCTTTTTGTGTATGACATCATCTTCCAGTAAAAACATAATGAACAACAATTTTTCCTGTCACTATGGCAAACCTAGATTATATCCACAACAAGCTTTTGCGATTTATCTTAACATGTGGAAGAATGTCTGGCACTGGCACAAAACCAGCTTCACACTTTTGTTGGGCTCTTCATGTTTGCTTTGCTGAGAATATTTGAAACCGTGTGTATTTATCAGTGCAGTTTTGGTGACCCTACCTTTGTGATTATCCAAATCATTTTAATACTTTTGGCCGGCATCTAACCCACAATTTTGTGTTTAGCTGCCCTTAATTTACAACAGGGGCTCTAATAATGTGCTCATCAGTTGGTTTCCACGCAAATGCACTTCCGCCTTAAAAGAGACTGCGGGCGATTCAATAAGGCATTTGTGACACAGTTCTGGTGGTGTGGTTGGAAGCCCTGTGCCAAATTCACGAAATCCCTGCGACATTTTCATTGTTAGTACTGGCAAGTACGACAAATTCAAGTAGTTATTTGTGGCTTTTTTTCAGGCCTCACACGGGCGGTTTTAATGCACCCCAGCTGCCATGTCAGCTCTGCAGGCGAACAGCGATGTATACATTGCCGCAGTCGCTATGCTTTGGGTCCTGACAAAATATAAACAGCATGTCGCATTTGACAGGCGGTGCTGCTTGTCAAACATGATCATTGCAATAGAAAATCCCCAGTGGGATGGAACAGAAACAAAAAAGGAGCATTATCGTCTCCTGAACGCTCCATCCTGAAAAGTGAACCACCGCAGATATCTTTTAGGAGGGTGGGGAAGCTGCCACCCGTCTGAACGAGATGTAATTGTATGGCGCTATTGTTGCGGCAAATTCATAAAGAAACAAGGTCATATTGGTGATCAGGAAAATTAAGGTAAATGAGACCTCTTGCATATTTAAGTCAATTGTTGATTGCGTTGCATTCTTGAGACAATTCTGCAACACAATTTGTCTATGCTTCTCGGGAACTGATATTTGATATGTTGTCATTACTCCCCCAACTTCTCCAAATACTCCACTACTTCACAGGAGAGATGATTGCAACAGTTCTGTCGGAGTTGTGAAAGATTCATAAACTTACCAACATGTACCAGACTGTCGCAAGGTCCAACAGTTGTCGTACTACCATGAGACAGATTTCTAAAAAGAGCATCTAGAACACTATCATACTTACGTCCTCATGCATAGCAATAAATGAAGACCTCCCTGGATTCCAACTGCATCTTCTGTGGCCTTTAGACAGGTTCCAGGAATACAATAAGTAATTAGGTGCGATAGAAAATATGAGACTGCATGTAAAGAACGCATTATTAAAGTCCTATTAAAGTATGTGAAACAGGAAAAGATTTGTATGAAAAGAGACACTGTAGATTTTTGGTATGTATATATAGACAATCGTACTCCAATGTCTAGAACCTTGCATAAGACCTGTCATCTTATCAGAAAGGGCTACCCACTACTAACGGCAGGATCTGCTCAACGCTCATTGCTGAGCTAGCAACCAGATTAAAAGCAGAACCCATGCAGTTATTTACACCAATCAGCCATAACATTATGACCACTGAAAGGTGAAGTGAATTACATAGATTCTCTCGTTACAATGGCACCTTGAGGTGTGTGGAATATATTTGTAGCAAGTGGACATTTTGTCCCTGAAGTTGATGTATTGGAAGTAGAAAAAAGGGGCAAGAGTAAGGATTTGAATGACTTTGGGCCAAATTGTGATGACTAGACGACTGGGTCAGAGCAACTCAAACTGCAGCTTTTGCGGGATGTTCCCAGTCTGCAGTGGTCAGGACCTACCAAAAGTGGTCCAAGGAAGGAAAACCAGTGAACCAGCAAAAGGATCATGGAGAGCCAAGGCTCACTGATGCACGTGGGGTGCGAAGGCTGGCCCCTAGGGATGTCCCGATACCGATGCCAGCGTCGGAATCGTGCCCGATAGGACATTTTGGCAAGTATTTGTAATTGTCAAAATGCCCCGATACATAGCGCCGAAGCTTGCGCTATGTTTTTTTTTTTCTTACTTACCTCGCCGAGCGTCGCGTCACTGCTGTTCTGGTGGGTGGAGCTCCAACTGGGGTCCTAATTTAGGTGGCCGGAGACTGCCAGATGACCCCGCTCGGAGGGCCGCCCACCGGAGCAGCGGTGACGCTCGGCGAGGACTGAATTAGCAGTATATACAGTTGTGCTCATAAGTTTACATATCCTGGCACAATTTATGATTTCTTGCCCATTTTTCAGAGAATATGAGTGATAACACAAAAACCGTTACGTCACTCATGTGTAGTGTTTGGCTGAAGCCAATTATTATCATCAATCAACTGTGTTTACTGTTTTCCAATCATAATGACAACAGAAACTACCCAAATGACCCTGATCAGAAGTTTACATACCCTGGTGATTTTGGCCTGATAACATGCGCACAGGTTGACATAAAGGGGTGTGAATGGCTATTAAAGGGAACCATCCTCACCAGTGATCTGTTTGCATGTAATCAGTGTGTGTATAAAAGGCCAATGAGTTTCTGGCCTCCTGACAGACCCTTGCATCCTTCATCCAGTGCTGCACTGACTTGTCTGGATTCTGAGTCATGGGGAAAGCAAAATAATTGTCAAAAGGACTTGAGGGAAAAAGGTAGGTGAACTGTATAGAACAGGAAAGGGATATAAAAAGGATGTCCAAGGAATTGAGAATGCCAATCAGCAGTGTTCAAACTCTATTCAAGAAGTGGAACATGAGGGGTTCTGTTGAAACCAAACCACGGTCAGGTAGACCAACTAAACTGTCAGCCACAACTGCCAGGAAAATTGTTGAGGATGCAAAGAAAAACCCACAAATAGGACAGGACACTCTGAAAACATGTGGTGTGGCTGTTGCAAGATGCACAATAAGGAGGCACTTGAAGAAAGATGGGCTGCATGGTCGAGTCGCCAGAAGAAAGCCATTACTACGCAAATGCCACAAAGTATCCCGCTTACAATACGCCAAACAGCACAGAGACAAGCCTCAAACCTTCTGGCACAAAGTCATTTGGAGTGATGAGACCAAAATTTAGCTTTTCGGCCACAACCATAAACGCTACATTTGGAGAGGAGTCGGCAAGGCCTATGATGAAAAGTAATCCATCCCTACTGTGAAACATGGAGGTGGATCGCTGATGTTTTGGGGATGTGTGAGCTACAAAGGCACAGGAAAGGTGGTCAGAATTGATGGCACGATGAATGCAGTATGTTATCAAAAGATACTGGAGGACAATTTGCATGCATCAGCCCGGAAGCTGCGCATGGGACGTACTTGGAAATTCCAACATGACAATGATCCTAAAACACAAGGCCAAGTCGACCTGTCATTGGCTACAGCAGTATAATGTGAAGGTTCTGGAGTGGCCATCTCAGTCTCCTGACATCAATATAATTGAGCCACTCTGGGGAGATCTCAAAACGTGCAGTTCATGCAAGACAGCCCAAGAATTTACAGGACCTGGAGGCTTTTTGCCAGGAAGAATGGGCAGCTTTACCATCTGAGAAGATAAAGAACCTCATCCACACATATGTCAGGAAGCAGGGGCGTGTTGCCCCTGCTCGGGGGGCACGGCGCAGGGCACAAGTTTCCCCTCAGCTTGGCAGAACTGGTGCCCGGGTTGCGGGTACGCATGCGCGGTACGCAGGCTGCGCGCATTCCCAGGGGCACGCCTGTAGCACTCCTGCGCCATTAGGCATCAGGTGTGAGCCTTGCTGGGGGAGGTTCCCTGTACACACCTTCCATCTCTCTCGCCTGCCATTGGTTCCCGAGAAAGGAAGCCTCCTGGTTGCCTCGGTGACCGGGGGGTAGTCCTAACTCCCCTGGCTATAAAAACCTGGCCTGCGCTCTGGCTTATTGCTGAGTTATTCCACCTCATGGTGTGACATACGAAGCTCCCCTCCTATGTGCCTTGTTGCCCGTTTCCTGAACCCTCTACTGACCTCCCGTGTACCGACCTTGGACCGCCTATCGTTTCTGACCCTCTGCTGCTTGCCTCGACCTCGGATTACCCTCGACTACCTCTTTGGATTGCCCCCTTGTTACCTTGCCTACGGGTTCCCTCTGTGCTGCTCGCCCGCACCTGATAACATACCACAAAAGACTTCCAGCTGTCATTGATGTTAAAGGGGCCAACACACCGTATTAAGAACTGGAGTATGTAAACCTTTGATCAGGGTCATTTGGGTAGTTTCTGTTCTGTCATTATGATTGAAAAAGAGTAAAACACTGATTGATAATAAATGGCTTCAGCCAAACACTACCCATGAGTGACAGAAAGGTTTTCGTGTTATCATTCATATTCTCTGAAAAATGTCCAGGAAATCATAAATTCTGCCAGGGTATGTAAACTCATGAGCACAAGTGTACTCTATATGTACTACATATAGAGTACACACTGCTAATACAGTGCAAACAATACATTTACAATTATCCTCTGCTAACATGAATGGATTAAATGATCTGTATGTAGCCCTGTACTATGGATCATTTAATCCATTCATGTTAGCAGAGGATAATTGTAACTCTATTGTTGCAGTGCACTCTATATGAACATGAACTATATATTACATATAGAATGCACTGCAGCAATAGATATACAATTCTGCACTGCTAACATGAATGGATTAAATGATCTGTATGTAGCCCTGTACTATGGATCATTCAATCCATTCATGTTAGCAGTGCAGAATTGTATATCTATTGCTGCAGTGCATTCTATATGTAATATATAGTTCATGTTCATATAGAGTGCACTGCAACAATAGAGTTACAATTATCCTCTGCTAACATGAATGGATTAAATGATCTGTATGTAGCCCTGTACTATGGATCATTCAATCCATTCATGTTAGCAGTGCAGAATTGTATATCTATTGCTGCAGTGCATTCTATATGTAATATATAGTTCATGTTCATATAGAGTGCACTGCAACAATAGAGTTACAATTATCCTCTGCTAACATGAATGGATTAAATGATCCATAGTACATAACAGGTAGTTGTACTACGGATCATTTAAAGTCACCTGTCCCTTTAAGAAAAAGTATCGGTAATTGGTAGTGGCAAGTACATGAGGGGAAGTACTTGTACTTGGGCCTGAAAAAGTGGCATCAGGACATCCCTACTGGCCCCTGTAGTGCACAGCCATAGACCAGTGAGGGTGCCCATGCTGGCCCGTGTCCACCACCAGAAGTAACTACAAATGGGCACGTAAGCATCAGAACTGGACCACGAAGCAATGGAAGGTGACCTGGCCCGATGAATCACATTTGTGTATGCATCATGTGGATGGCCCGATGCATGTGTGTCACTTACCTGGGGAATAGATGGCACCAGGATGCACTACGAGAAGTAGTGGCTCAGCATAGAGGCTTCTACGCATTCATAAGTGGATGATAGTAAATGTTTTACTATCACCAGTTATGAATGGGAAGCCGCTGTACTGAGTGCTTTCCATTCACTGAGTGGTGTGGCTGCAGAAAAAGAGATTGAGGACTCAATTTGGCGTGCGCTCAATTTCTTTTTCTATATCAAAAAGGAAATGTCATGGGTCTGATATTTCCCCGAAGCCTCCCAAACAGTAAAAAAAAAAAAAAAAAAATGAAAAAAATAAAAAAACACAAACCCAGACACACACAACCATATTGTGGTGTACGCCATGTGCTGCGTTGTTATCATGCATGATTTGATGCTTTATTTTTTTTTTATTTATAAAATAACATTCATTTAACTGTATGGCAGCGTTTGGCGCAGCATTGTGACGCATTGCCATGCGTTGTGATACCTGGTGTTGTGATTAAATGTACGCCTGTATCATTTTATCGCAACACACACACACACGATTTATAACAGAAGTTGATTTACAGTTTTGTGTCACTTACATTTTTTTACCGTTTCGCAAAAAAGACCATTTAAAATTTACAAATATTTGTTATTTATTAACTGGATACAGTTTTAGCTTTTAGATTTAGTAAGGGATTTATTTATTTATGTGTGCACAGATACTGATTTTAGTGTGCTTTTATCAATGTGTATTGTTATTGGTTTAATATTGATTTGATAACATTTGCACAGTTATCGCAGGACCTAAAAAATTTGTAGCACCATTTTTTTTTTTCCCATATAAATTTTTATTTAAGGTAAAAGGCAATAACATAACAAATTACCGTGGTATACAAACATTGCACTTCAATACAAATAACACCATTGTCGGTACGGGTCGTATTCTGGAATTCGAGATTAACAGCCTCAGAGGATTTACATTTAGGGGGGTAGTAGCACCATCTTTTTATTCTACCGGGCCTCTGCTTTCAGAAAATATATTTTACAAACGTTAGCAAAACAGCAGTAAAGAATCAAAACAATGGGAAAAATTACAAAAATGGTGTGCTCAGCTGAGGTTAAAAGCGTTCGAGGGCTTGGCAGTGAAAGGGTTAAAGGATCGGCTACTGATGACTCTGCCAGATACTACAGCATACCATCAAAGGTCTAGTGGAGTCCATGTCCCGAATGGGCCAGGTCTGCTTTGGTGGAAAAAGGGGGATCTACTCAAAATTAGGCGGGTGGTCATAATGTTATAGCTGATCGGTGTATTTTGCCATTAAAATAAAGCTAGGAACTAGATGCAAATGCTGCCAAAATTACCATCTTAAAAAAGGTCAGTTTTCCCCAAACTAGGGCTGCAGACAACGATTATTTTCAGAATCAATTAGTTGGCTGATTATTTTTTTTAGATTGAAAACATAAAAATAAATACCACATTTTATATAAAATAACATACACAAATGGAGTGTTACAAGCAAAAACTTAATTTCAGAATAAAACCGCACGCACAATTTTTTGCATTTGCACTGCAGTGGAACACAGGGCATTGCGGTAGCACATGTTTCAATGCAGGCGATCCCACTGCGGGTTTGGAGGTGTGTTTGGGGTGCCAATTAAATGAATGGCACGGCAATGCACCTCCCGCAGCAGAATTTGTCAGGCGGCTGAAAGTGAAAATTACTTTTTCCCCACCTTTTATTTTTTTAATAATTGTATGTATTATATGAAACGTTGTAATTAGTTTCATGGATTTAAAATAATCTGAATTGAAAAACGCAAATCCAATATAATCGTTGTAAACGATTCTCATTATCGATTAGTTGTTAAAGGCTTACTCCAAACGGCTATTTAATGTCCCTCCCTTTTAGACTATAAACTCTCATGAGCAGGGCCCTCCTAACTTTCTTCTTCCACTTTCATTTATTTTACCTATCAAGAATACAGCGGGAGAAGACTATAGTATGGGTGGCAGGGGCAGGAACTCCTGGAACAAGTGTTGAGCTCTATGCATGAGACACCTTTAGATAACCAGCAGCTGACTTAGGCAACTAGAGCCAATTCAGTTTTAAGCTAGGCAGGAAGAGAGTGGAATGCCAACACAGTCCACATAGAACTCATATGCTTTAAACCCTTGGTTCTCAACTGGTGGGCCGTGACCCAAAAGTTGGCTTACGACCCCATTTTCAGTGGGTCGCCGCATGCCTTCCACTTTTCTAGGTGAGAGGCTCCTCAGCCACCCCCCCCCCCCCCCCCCCCTTAGCGCAGCAGTGTCAGTTCTCGCACTTAGCAGCCATTCAAAATATGCAGCCCAGCACCAAGTGTCAGCTTGAGATGGGATGGGGCTATGGCTGTGAGGGAGCTCCATCCATACATGCATTGCTTACATTTTTTGGAGTGTGTGTCTGTGGTTGTGCATGTATGTCAGTGTTTTTGAGGGCCCATTTACACTAGTACAGTGCATCACATAGTACCGTGCAATTAACGGGGCGCAATCGCATCTACCATGCATTCTGATGCGAGAGGTGTTGCGTTGCTATTAATTTGAATGGTACCCCAAACGCACCTCCCACCCACAGCTTGTACGCCTGCACTAGAATGTGAGGTACCCTAATGCCGTGCATTCCATTGCAGTGCGACTTGGGTCGCGACTTAATGACCAAAGACAAAATGTGGGTCCTGAGGTTAAACAGGTTGAGGACTACTGCTTTAAGCATTAGTTGAATGCAAGGGTACCAAATCTAGTGACTACTAATAAAACTACTCAATCATTTTGCCTCTATGTTTAAGAGGTAACAATATTCATGTCTAGTGGACATTGCCTGTATAATATCTGGTCCTTTCAAGGCTAAACCCAACTAGATGAGGAAATGCCTTATGAACTTACAACATATGCATTACACGCCAAGCACCTCTATAGAAAGATAAAAACAAAAGAACGCTGATAAAATAATTGAGAAAAAACAACAGGATATAGTGCTTCAGGCTTTTTTTGTGGTTATTTTCTCAAATTAAGGCACCAGATAAGAAAAAACCTAATGCAATCCTGGAAACATTTCAACCCAGTTTAAGTCAATAGTTGATTAAATTTATCTTAAATTGAGTTTTATGCAGCTTTTCCCTCCCTAGACCCTGCAGAACTATCAGGAGGCCTCTGAGTAGACTACATACATGTGCCATTTCTCATGTTCTGGGCAACCTCCATCCCTTAAATCTAGAAGTCTTGGCATATAATGCTTCTAGAAGTCTTGGCATATAATGCTTCTAGAAGAAGTCACAAAGGATGTAGCATTCAAGTAATTTTCTTCTGAAAGATCAGGTGGATACATGATCATACAGGTGAAACTCGAATAATTAGAATATCGTGCAAAGTTCATTTATTTCACTAATGCAACTTAAAAGGTGAAACTAATATATGAGATAGACTCATTACATGCAAAGCAAGATAATTCAAGCCGTGATTTGGCATAATTGTGATGATTATGGCTTACAGCTCATGAAAACCCCAAGAACCCCAAATCCACAACCTCAAAAAAGTAGATTATTACATGCAATTAATAAAACAAGGATTGTACATAGAACAATATCGGACCTCTGAAAAGTACAAGCATGCATATGTACTCAGTACTTGGTTTGGGCCCCTTTTGCAGCACTTACTGCCATTACTTTTGCATGATATTCTAATTATTCGAGTTTCACCTGTATATTAGATTTTATGGGTGTAAAACCCCTGTCTGGATATGCACGGTCAGAATTAGGTGTTCTCAAAATAATAGGGTGCTAGAAACCAAAGTTTTGCACAGGTGGGGTATGTGCCATTTATGCAACTTCAATTTAGTGTTTGAATGGACTGGAGAGTACATCTAACAAGAAAGACTCCAAGACTACAGGTCCCATGGCAGTGTCAGTAAAGTCAGTGGTGGTCATCCCTTGCTTTGCCACAATACTCCAATAATTGCAGCACACAGTAAACCGGAAAAGTATATTTACATTTCACTGGAAACGGTATGTGCACAAGAGAAAAAAATGGAGATAACACAAGTTCACACTAAAAATATTACTCACTTAAAAAGCAAATCATGTAGCTTAATACATGGGAGAGGCTACCTAGTTCCTTAATTTGCTGCCTCATTACAGTCCACATGAGCACACGGTCATAAGCTTCAAGACATTTCCTGGGAAAAGTAACTCCCAATTGCTACGTGCTTCTTAAATAGATATTAACCCAGAACTAAAAACAGACAAGCTTTCAATTTTTCACATGAATAAGATACACAATTCTGTCAGAACAAATTAAACACAACAGCAAACCAAAAGGACTAATTGATTGATACAGCAGCCGTGTTTTGAAAAATACTCTTATTTATAGTTAAGACTGTGATATCAAGGGATACTCAGGGGAATTTATCAAACTGGAGCAGATAAAATCTGGTACAACTGTGCATGGCAACCAATCAGCTTCTCTCTTTCATTTTCAAATCTTAACTGAACAAACGAAGAGGGGAATTTTGATAAATCCCCCTCACTGTATTTTATTTAACCTCTATTACTGCAGATTATAAAATCTTATCACACTTTGATAAACTGTAGTGAGATATAAACTATACTTTTGTGCTGCAGTCTGGACACTAGCATGTTGTTGGTGGTGGGGGGGTTATGGTTCCGCTCAACTAAAGATCTGAAGCTCTGAGAGTGCATTGTACTCCAATTCCAATACCTCGCCATAGTAAAGCCACGCAATCCAACACTAGCAGGGTTATTCACAAAAGGGTGAAGAGTTTGGAGAAGGACTTGTGAATAACCCTGTAAGATGCCCACAATAAACTCTTGGTGGTGCCAAATAATTAAAACATCTTTACAGAAGACCATTTAAGTATAAAAAGCATTCTGGACCAGATCTGGAACGCGGTGCATTGCGTTTTGCTGCAATGTTGACTGCGATTCTGCTGCATGCGGAGCATTTTTTTTTTTAGCTTAAAATGGGCTTTCAGGTGCAGTCAAGTGCGTATGTGTCGTATATGTGTTATTGATGCTTTTCCATGTGTTCTAGAGCATTCCAGACCAGAGAAAATAAGACGAGCATTTTTTTTTGTTTTTAACAGAGCCCAGAAATACCATAGGGATACATTGAGATGCTTTTTTGGTCCAGAACAAACTGTTCTGGTCTGGACATGGGGTGAACAAGCCCTAAGCAGGACATGGTTATCAGAGCAGCCAGGGTTAGAATAAGTCATGTGACCTCCCTCCTTCTAGCCAGGCCCTACAAGTTGGTTTATGTAATTTTTATTTACATGTATATAAAGGTTTTAAAAGGCTACCACAACAAAAGATTTTAAAAGACAGTGGGTAAGCGGGTTACAATGGTTTCCAACATACAATTTACTTCCTATTCAGTGCACAAAGGGCGAGCAATAACTCAAAACCTTGTGCCGTTCAACATAGTTGTGATGTCACTGAAACAGTAAAAGGGTTCCCCCAGGATCTTCATGCATTAATCATACAAGGGAACAGGCCGCATTTACAACCCATCAGCCTCTGACTGTACATTCCGGAGTTTCTGCACATGTATTTTATTTGGGCTTTGTGGACATGTGTCTTTTTTAAACATGGGCAACCATTTAAAAATCAACTCCAGACAGATAAAGACAGCCACCTGCTGCTCTTTCACTGTCCAGTCAGCAGACTAGGGGTGGAGAGAGGACCCAACTTTATCACATTCTACAATCTATAACCTAACGGACAGTGGTGTCATCTACCTAGCTGTGTTCTCTGCCAAGACTGTGTAAATCTCAGAACTGGACAGACAGTAATACAACTCCGTTGGAAGGTAGAAAGGCTCCTTTATATGTGTTTTATCTGCAAATTTTGCTGTGTGCCTGAAGCTTAGCTTTAACTAATCTGTGTTTAGCAGGAGAGGCCCCATAAATAAGTAAAACAGTAGAAAGGCATCATGGCACACTCACAAACCAGCATGTAAAACAACTTGTCTCACCACTAAGGATAATAGCAGAGGTTTAGATACACGTCTTCTGCAGAGGATGTGAAAGCCGCACTGCCGCACCAAGGCACCTCTTATAGTGCGGTCCTAACTCTAAACTATGAGAGTCTCCATCTTGGAGCACATGGGGCAGAAGATTTCAAATTGGGTGCAGGTTTGTTTTGCTTGCCCCATAAATAAGGACACAACAGTGAGGGGAGGATAGCTTAACCTAACTAGAGTGAAGGAAAAAGAAACTCTACATAATACGTATACGGCTTTCTTTCTTTTATGCATGAAGGAATATGGGAAATACTGCAATGGACAGGATGAATGTCAGCTTGTTACATGTCAAATTTCTCACGAGAGGTTAAAAAAAATAAAAGGGATTTGACAACAGGTTTATGTTCAACTAAATGAAAATAGACTTCTAAACAAAGTTCATTAAAAATACATTTATTTTTTTTAACAGTAGGATATATTTCTAAATAATGATTTCATGGCCATTATTGAAAACCCATCGCAGTGCGATCTGGAAATGAGCAGTTTTACAAAGAAATATTTGGGCAGCTAACCAAACTTGGATGGCCAGACCTAATTTTCCCAAACACACAGATTGTCTAGCAGGCAATTTTTTGCGACAGTGTTAAGGTGCTCACACACCTTACGATAATCGCGGGAAATCCCGCCATTGTACGATTATCGTAAGGTGTGTGGGAGCCGTGCAACTGTAAGGTCGCACGACTTTTATCTTGGGAACATGTTCGAAAAACGGCCGAGAATCGTGCGATTTTCGGCGGGTGTGTAGCATGTTTGTAAGATAAAAGCCGGACGTACGTGTTTTTAATTACCTTACAACCATCGCAAGACAAAAAAGTATTGCGATGGTTGTAAGGTGTGTGCCCAGCATAATCCCAGACCAGACCATAGAGCCGTATTTGCCCTGAACAGACAAAGCACAAGAACACCCTGTTTCTCGACAGCTGCTACAGTCTTCAGCTCAGGCGACCCCTTTCTCGGTTTCCAAAATAGGACAACAGGAAAAACAGGTTGTGACAAAATCAAATGGCACCAAAACACCCTTGGGGAGCACAAAAGGCCTGCAAGTATGGAGGCGTGAGACACAGCACCCCATGCTGTAATCACAACAGCACTAAATCAAGAAGAAAATTCCTGAGCTTGTGACAGATGTGTGTTGACTGTCAAAAAAGTGTTGCGTAAAGCCCCTAGGTTTCATTAAGGACGTCATTATAGCTTTCCAAGAATAACACATAGATTTCGAAGTGGCAGTTATTTACATTTTTAGAAGATATGCAACCATGCAAGCAGCATGTGTATTGGCTGGTCTACCATATTCAATCAGACTCTAACTGATGTTAAATTACTTCATGACAAACAAGAAACATTACTTACACTGCAAGAATTAGAAAAGAAGCTGTGCTTTGTAATTTGGAGGACAAGGGGAAGAGAGAGTGTGTGTGTGTGTGTGTGTGTGTGTGTGTGTGTGTGTGTGTGTGTCCTATACATCTTCACTATATTGCCAAAAGAATTGGGACGTCTGCCTACACGCACAAGAACTTTAATGGCATCCCAGTCTTAGTCCGTAGGGTTCAATATTGAGTTGGACCACCCTTTGCAGCTATAACAGCTTCAACTCTTCTGGGAAGGCCGTTCACAAGGTTTAGGAGTGTGTCTACGGGAATGTTTGACCATTCCTCCAGACGCTCATTTGTGGCTCGCAGTCTCCGCTCTAATTCATTCCAAATGTTTTCTATCGTGTTGAGGTCAGGACTCTGTGCAGGCCAGTCAAGTTCCTGCACCCCAAACTCGCTCATCCATGTCTTTATGGACCTTGCTTTGTGCACTGGTGCGCAGTCATGTTGGAACAGGAAGGGGCCATCCTGTTTCCACAAAGTTGGGACCATGAAATTGTCCAAAATGTCTTGTTATGCTGATGTCTTAAAAGTTCCCTTCACCGGAACTAAGGGGCCAAGCCCAACCCCTGAAAAACAACCCCCTCACCATAATCCCCCTCCACCAAACTTTTCACTTGGTACAATGCAGTCAGGCAAGTACCGTTCTCCTGGCAACCGCCAAACCCAGACAGGTCCATCGGATTGCCAGACAGAGAAGCGTGATTCGTCACTCCAGAGAATAAGTCTCCACTTCTCTAGGGTCCAGTGGCGGCGTGCTTTACACCACTACATCCGACGCTTTACATTGCACTTGGCGATCTAAGGCTTGGATGCAGCTGCTCGGCCATGGAAACCCATTCCATTAAGCTCTCTATGCACTGTTGTTGAGCCAATCTGAAGGCCACACGAAGTTTGGAGGTCTGTAGGTATTGACGCTGCAGACAGTTGGCGATTTCTGTGCACTGTGCGCTTCATTCAGCAATAATTTTGTCCAGTCCATTTATGGAGTTTGGCGTGGAATGTGTCAGATTTGGCTTTTTTTTCTCTCCACTTTTTTGTGTCATACCAATACAAACAAAAGAAATAACATACGAATGTCTAAACATTTGTAATTGCAACAAGTTTTTGCGCAATGTTGTGCATTATCTAGCAGAAATGCAGGGGTGCCAATATTTTTGGCCATGACTGTGATAGATATGATGATATAACAAGTTTCAACAAATTATATATATATATAAGTTTTGTATCTGTATGAAACCATCACTAATATAATAAAAAGCTCTAAATTCTGTTGTCTTCTATTTTACCTGGTGTTTTTTCTTTCTCTTTACTACAGTCCCTCCTCTACTATCCAAGATGCATTTGGTGCATATTTAACAATTGACTGTCCTTATTTACCTCTCTGAAAAAAGCACATGTATAATGCAGCATTTTCAGTGTCACATTTCACATGTTGTATTTTAGAAGGTTGAGCTGTACAACAGGCAGTCAGACATTCCATATTATATAAACGAGAGGGTTGCAGGCTAACCGAAAGATATACATTTCTTGTAGCTCAACTTAATATGTGTGCATGCCTATGGGATTAACAGTCCTTAACTGTAGAACTCAAATCAAGTCACAATTTAGAAGCTAGGGTCCTCTTCATATTTCTTAGTTTCTAGCTACTCCTCGTTTCTTTATGGATGAAGCAAGAACATTTTCAGACTTAACTGGATTTTTTTTTTCAGTTTTCTAATAATTTCCCCAACATTAATTCTTGTTTTGGTAAATGGCAGTTCTTCTTAATAACAGAAGCTACACCACGCTCCTTAAATCTGATCAGACATAGCACTCATCTGAATGTTTGGTTACATTTGTTTATTTTGAACTTTAGCTTTGTCTTTGTCATAAGGCCGCCATCATGCAAAACCGTTGCCGATTTGCTTTGAAAGATCACATGCAGCTTAGTATAAAACTGAACTTTGCTATCCAAATCAATGCCTTCTTTACATACATTGCTCACAGTGCAGCAGCTACAGCTGGCATGTCTCACAAAGGGTAGTCATATAAAGGATTTACACAGAAATGTTGCTTGCTGTAATGTTAGATTCTTAATTACTGCACAACAGGTACACTTCAAGTGCTGGGATCATCGTAATTGATACCATTGCCAAATATTTTCAAAATATGCATAGAGTGTCTCATCCCCCTCTTTATTTCTCACTATCTGCTAAAAGATTGGTCATTTTCAAATTCGTACTCTTACTGCATTCAAATTAACAAGACACCCGAGGACAGTTTCCTGAGACTGTTTTATGGTAAATAGAATCCAAAAGGAAGTATTGCTCAATTTAACGACTAAGTATAGCCTGGGTCCTGTGGGTGTCCTGTTTTCTTTAAAATTACAGAATTATAGAAACCATGTGTATATTATATATCCAATAAAGGTCTACATTATAGCAGATTTTGACTTCCACTGTTTAGGTTCTTTATTTCTATTTGAACTCTCCACAGACCAAGCTGCAGTGGAACAATGTTGATAACAGATAAAAACAGAGCATATTCTAAAGTTCATGCCCATCTCAATTACTGAGATACACCATCAAACATGTCAGTTACTGCTTTTTGGACGTACAAGATATTTATTGCAAGCATTTTTATGCTTTTGCCCCGACTATACAAGGGGAGTTTAGAGAGTCCCAAGTCATAAGTCTTATGTTTTCATAGGGTCCACTGATTGTCCTGGAGTCCACCATTATTCCTAAATGTAGAAAAAAAAATGCATTCCCCATAGGAAGTCACACGAGTTCAGATGTCTTTTGCACAGGAACCAATTTTTCTGGGCTTCGATAATGAGAAAAGTCTGACTGTGATTCGATTTTCTACCAGACCAGAAAAACTGCCGCTGAATGATCCTTAGACACCAGCAAGATGTGAAGGACAGGCAACAAACGTACTCGAATATAAAACGAGGTAAAAACAATGAAGCGCCACTAACTATCAGTCCTCACTGGGAAATCTTCTCAGGCATACTGCAGTATGCTCCCCCAAAGAAGCCGGGAAAGCTGGGAATCTGGAAAGTAAACACAAAGGGAGCGCCTGTGTTTGAGGACGTTGACGCGTTTCCGGGGCACGCCCCAACTAAATGTTCTGATGAAGGGGGCGTGCCCCGGAAACGTCATCACACACAGGAATTGTCCAGTGGATGCCTTACTGCATGTCAGCTCCCATTCCATGCCTGTGTAACACTCATGTTTGTGAGTACCATTTCACCTCCTTTTTACTTCATGCTTATTGAAATAAATTGATCTGCACTAGGAAAGGCGCTCCCTTTGTGTTTAGTTTCCTAATATAAAACAAGTTAAAGTTACACTAAACTCAGGAGTTAAATCTTCAAACTGCATTCAAGTACCTTAACGATTAGTAAAAATGCATCTTATTTGTGTATCACTCAGCTATAGATCCTGAAATCATCTCTGAATTGGTGCTGACACTGTTCTTCCTTCTGGAGGGTGGCTACTTTTGTTCCCCATGGTCCCTGTGTGTTTTATAAAGTAGCACCGCTTCAAGCTCACTCCCATGATGGACTACAATCTAAATACAAATTAGTAAACTAAACGTGAGATTGTAGTCCATCACGGGAGTAAGCTTGGAGTGGTGGCTACTTTAAAAACACACACATGGACCATGGGGAACAAAAGTAGCCTGCTACAGAGCAGGAGAGAGACATTGGAGGGGCCAATCTAAGAAGCTAGCTTGGAGCATCGGGCGAGTCTAATTATTTTTTCTTTAACCTAGATACAAACGAGTGCTTAACCCTTGTTGTGCGGGCAAAGCCACTGTACAAGGGTTAATGTACAGTTTCCTGGAGTTTTTTTCCAAAGTATATATAAAGCCAACATTTTTTTTTCCCCACATTTTACATTTTGGTTAACATGGGGAATGGTTAAGATCCCATCATGAGTATTTATTTTTTCCTTGCAGTCTGTTTCCCATCGCTCCCTATTCCAAATACACCACATGAAGTAAAAAACAAATCTCGCCAAATCAAGGTAAAACCCCCTCTTAGACAACAAGAAGCTCCGGATTTCTTATGTCAACATCACTTTCTGTACTATAGACCATGGTCACCAAAACAAATAGGGAGGGTCGGTCTACCCAAAACTTGTTTCATTTCCTCACTCTTTAAAGTTATAAAGTACACCTTTTGAATCCATATTTGATTTAACGCTAAACATCAACAACTTTGTGAATAATATCCATTTACTTATTACTTTAAAAAAACAAAAAACTTTGAACTTCCTCAAAGGACACAATAGAAAAATAGCAATACATGGTATTTACCAAGTTCCTTCATTCACTGTCCTTGGAATAGTGGAGTCATTTAAATCGTGAAGTTTGAAAACCTCAAAAAACTGTTGACCAACTTTGCACCACTCAACATAGTAGAGACTCTTACTTTCAAACATGTGCCAACGTGTATAAAAAACCCACAAACATAAGTTTTTAATTCATCATGCCAGTGAGCTGCTTCTTGTATGTTAAAACAATAAGTTTGCATATGGTTAAAGGCATCCGTGTTTAGATTAAGTCGAGACAGTCCTAGGTCCTTGATCGTTTCTTACTCATTTCCTGTCTGTCTGTACTGATTTTTATCGAACTTGATCCCTTCATTAACTTGGCAACCAGGCTTATCTTTTACTTAAAAATATTCTCGTGTTTCAGCATTTTCCCTCTTTGAACTCTGCTTAGCTCCATAAAAAGTCTTTGCCAATAGTCTATAGAAATCATAATGTTCAAAATATTCATGCAATGACTGGTAAGCTGATCCTACAATGTAGAATGCCACAAAGACAGAATGAACTCGACAATTTACTTGATAAACCAATGGCTAGGGCAAATTCACTGGGGCGATCATAACTTTACAATGGTTCAGCACAAATAGTGTCTACAGTTCAAACGTTATGTTAACCAGTTGACATCCGGGGTGTTAAACCCCTTTCCCATCCAGGCCATTTTTCAGTATTCAGCGCTGCGGTACTTTGACTGACATTTATTCCGTCATGCAACGCTGTACTGAAATTAATTTTATACCCTATTTTGGTGGTATTTATTCACCACTGGGGTTTTTATTTTTTAATATATTGAGAAATTACAGAAATTAAAAAAACAAAAAACAGTTTCCCCTATATTAAATTCTAAAACATTTATTACCCAATTTTTTGGTAAAATGTAAAAGACGGGGTCACGTCAGGTAAAGAGACACCAAACATGTCAAGCCTTATAATTGCACACGCGCGAAACCTCAAAAAACGTCATTACCCAAAATTGGCCATAGGCGATGCATTAAAAGCTTTTACACGAGCTGGTCCCGGGCCGCAGATGGGCTAGCGGATCCCAGGATTAAAGGTGAGGGGGGAGACAGCGGCACTCGCGGGGGGGGCCTTCCGAAATTCACACCATACAACCGATCGGCGGCTATAGAGCCGCTGAGCAGTTGTATGTGAAACAGCCGTTAACGGCTGTAGAAACGAGCGGGTCTTTCCTGCCAGTGCGCGCTAGGGGGGCGCGCGAGCAGGAAAAAAATGCTGTCTGGAGACCGCAACCCGCTTAACTAGAAATGGAAAGAAACTGGATTTAAGCAAGGCCTGGTTTACACTGAGCATTTTGTAGCACTTTTTATATGCACGCACCCCCCCAAAAAAAAAAAAATGTAGTTCATTTTATGGCCCCTGTTCACATCTGAGCATTTTGTCACAATAACCAAAATGCCTGTCGCTGGAAAGAGTAAATTAGCTTTTCTTTGGCCCCATAGACTCAATAGAAAACACTTGAAAATGTGCATATACTGTTTTTGCGCCTTTTACGTGCGTTTGCTCAATATCAATGAGTTAAAATCTGCTCACAAAAACGTGCATCTTGATGTAAGTGCGCAAAAACGTGCATCAAAAAGCGCATAAACGCCATTTCCTAGGTGTGAACGGAGACTAAAAAAGTATTGATCGGTAGCGACTCATACTACTAAAGTTGTTAGAGAATTGGTAAACATTGAGCTTCACATTCAATAACAACATAAACCCTTCTCAAACGTCTGTCCGTGGTGAATTACCAAAAAATAAAATAAAAAGCAAACAAATCTTTTTCTTTACTTAGTTGTCCTGTAACGGCCATCTCCCCTGCTCATCTCTGAGCAGCAAGGGTAGGGGCGGAGATCGCCGGGGTTCTGCTGCATGGAGAGCAGTACAGGAGCTGCTGTCAATCAACGGGCAATCAATGGGCAGACGACCAGGAGGTGTGGTCACCTCTCTATCACACAAGTTGGCTACTGTAGTGCAGAGGCATGACGTCTTGCAGGCTCGTTCAAAGAGAAGGCAGCTCAGTGTGATGATCAACAGGTATTTTGATAATTTCTATTCACAATGTTATGTAAAAAGGGCATACACTTAATGAAGCCTATTGACTAAAAGAAGCTATTATTGTAAAGTTACAGGGCTTGTTCACACTGGAAGGCGGCAAAATCACTGTAAAAATGCACTGCACTGCACGATCTGTTCCAGAAATGGTGTGAACATAGCTACAAATAAGTGTGAAGGCTGGGCAGCTATCATTGGGAGGGAGAGGCTAGCTATAGCAACCTCAGTCTTTCTCCCAGCATAGGTTTCAACAGTATACTTGTCAGTGATAGAAACATTGTACACCGGCAGCAGTCCTTGGTTGGGTCAATAGCTGGCCATGGCCCTTCTGCACTTTCCTACTGACACATCACCAAGTTGGACAATCATTCTGGCCAACAAGAAGGTGATGTGGGATATTTAATGAACCTGCAAGGAAGTAGGGCTGAAACAACTAATTGACAAGTCGAGAAAAAAATTTTGTCAAATAAGATTTACCAGATTTACCAAAAGTAAAAGATCAATCCTCAAAAATTTGAGTCCATAGCAACTAAGTAAATCTGTCTCCAACATGTCCTACCTGTGTACTTTCCAGGTACGCTCACCATTAGGCCCTATTTCACACCTGCGCACTGTGTTAAACGCGTGCAATATCATACCATAACGCTGGTGCCATCATTGAGAATGGAGCCCCAACACTCATTTAAAATGTATGATCGTTGTAACTTACCACAGCAAAACATAATGCTGTGTCCTGTGCACTGCGCCGCCATAAAATACAGCCTGCATTAAATTAGTTTACAACTTTCAGAATAAAAAAAAGACCCCTTCAGTGTGAACAGTCCCAGCACATATTAGCTGCAGAAAACAAACTAGTTCCAAGCAAACTAGTACCTGAATCCAGAAAAATGACTGCCTGGGTCCCCTTTGCTGTACCATGTAATAACACTGGACAGATCCTTTACTTATAACTGAAAAAGAGTGGACCACCTTGGAAAAAAAAAAGAAAAAAGGAGGAACACACCCTGTATTGATCAAACAATTGTGGTTTTAGGCTTTGTTTGGATACACACAAAAGAAAATGCTAAATGTGCTTTCCAGATGAGTGAAATTTGACTTTCCTTCTCACTTACTGAAATCTACAAGTTTACCAACACGAGAAGCGGAACAAAATGCTGCAGGAAAAAGTCTCTAATCTGTCATGCAATTTCCTACCCAGAAATAAACTGTATATCGTTTTTTGTTTCATTGGACGTCAGCAAAGTGACTCAGTGGCTGAGCCATTGTAAAGTTAGAGGACTGCGTAGAAGCAGCGGCAGCAATTTAGAGCAAATCATATAACTACATCCAACGATTATAGCACTGCTGAAAGGTAACCATTCCCTAAATGCTTATATTTAGAGGATACTCACTGCGCTTTTCAAGCTCATCTCAACAGGCTTTGCCAGCAGTCGGCTGTTATTTAAAGATGGGAAGCCAAATACGAGAGAAACCAAATCCTGGTAATTGTATCCAACAGCAGACTAAAGAGAAAAAAAAGTGCAAGCACAGAAAACACACCAGCCCACACTGAGGAAAATATCAGTGCAGCGACGCAGGCACAAATGCTTTAACCAGTTTAGGGACTTATTATGTAGTAACTTATTATGTAGTCAAACAAGTAAAATGTTTACCGCCCTGGAGCTTACAGCTTAAAAAGCAAGTTAGCAATGGCGGCTTCCATGTTTTTGTCATGACAATTGCAATACTCACAATTTTTTCAAGGAAGCTACAAAACTGAAATAAAAAAAAAAAAAAAACAGAATCCCACAGCATAGATTTGTAGACTAACAGCATTCCCTACATACTCAATATCACCATTTATTCACCATTACCAACATAATCAAAGTTTTTTAAAGATTTATCAATAGTTTGCAGGTAGCCTAAAAGACGGTTACACAGCAAAGTTGCGCTTAAAGTCCCCATATCAAAGTTAAAGTCATCCCTGCAGCCAGCTTATGATCTGTGCTTTGGCCCAATTATTATTCCCCAGGCAACTCTGCAGGATATGCTGCTTTACCACTAATTAATAATAATGAACAGTCAAGAAGAGCAAAAGTTAAGGCTGAGAGTTTTATGGGACTAATTAAGGCACCAGAAGTGAAGGCTGACAAAATAAAATATTGAAGCCGTCTTTGTGCCAGCAGGCTTACCCTACCTTGAGGCCATTGAAATGAACGAGATGATCAAAGTAATTGCATTTCTGTATACATCACAAACTTAATGACAAGGAGGAAGCCATTTCTAGCATGTATCACACAGCATGTTACGGGGGTTGAGCAGTGAGTCACAGGTTCCCATTCAAAGTGTAATTGACTAAACTGCACTATTACAGAGCTTCTTCTGGATAATGGAACAGTCAATGGATTCACTTATGCTCAAGAGGCAGGTTTCCAAATACATTCAACTTAGAACTAGTCCTTAATGACAAAAGCAGGCCAGTTGTCTTCCTTACATCCCACCACCAAGATTCAGAAAAACAAGTAGTTATAACAGAGATTCAGGCATTGATGTCACTTATTACCCATTAAAACTTTAGAGCACCCGCTTTTACGCAGTGCTGCAAATTAATATTACGAAAACGAGTGCACATTACAAAACAGAAGACATAAGAAAAAAAAATGAGATCAGAGGATAAGAGGACCCTGTGCAATTAAGTCTACAAACCAACATATAGGGGAATACTGGATACAACTGGTAATGGGAACAGCAGTGGCTGGAGGTGGTGGGAGTTGATTATTTTGTGATGGTTAAGGTGAAGGAGGATGGATTGGCAATTTTAAAAGAGAAAAGAGACTGTTTTAACATGTTCAAGTAAGGAGCAAATCTAAAAAAGTAGGGGCAAGTTAATTCCATTCAATACTGACTGCCCAAGAGAAATCTTGGAGGAGTGGTGCATGGGAAGGATTGTAGTAATTGCTGTTATGAATAAATGTCTGTTTGAAAAGAGGACTGTGCATCATCAGCAATTGGTATTGGGAGGTCAAAGATTGGAAGAAAAGGCAGTGTAGACAGGGAAGAGCACTGGACGAAAGGGCTGAACCATGGGGGTACTCTGACAGAAAAAAAAAAAAAAAGAGACCCTTGAAAGACTGGTCTGAACAGTACAAGGTAAATAGAGGGGGCCCTCCCAAATGCAGTTATGCATGTGTGTGTAATAGTCAATGGATTTACTAGCAAATATATCAATGATGAGAAAAAAGTGAAATGTTGCCTTTTGAATAACCTCTGAGGAGGTCATAAGCCATATTAGTGAGTGCAGTTTCAGTTGAATGTGCCGAGCAGAAAACTCAGACTAAAATGGGCCAAGCCTTGAATAAAAGTGAGTATTAGGGTTAGTTTGCTATAGAAAAGATGTTCATACACTTTTGAAGAATAAGGAGAGGGGAAATTAGGTCATAGGTAAAATTTTAGCAGATGCGAAGAAAAGGTTTCTTTCACTACAGTAATCATAATATTTGCACATGTAAAAAGGCATAAGGCTGGAGAGCCAATGGTTTTATCCATAGTTGAGCATAAGAGCTGATGTCAGGTAGGAGCAGCAGGATGCTTTTCTTATTCAGTGGTTTGGTACAAATCAGTCAGTCATTCTCCATCATTCTTATTAAAAGGACAGAAAGAGTCATACTTGGTATACAACCTTGCATTCACCAGACACATCAAAGCCAAGGTGCAATTAGCAGCAAACAACAATGAACCTTGAGGACGGGCAGATCTTGTAGTCACCTACAGGATCACACCTTCCATAGCAAGACTAATAGTGTCCAAGATTATGATCTGAACATTTGACAGTATTTAAGAAAATAATTAACCATGAGTGGGTGTTTTAGAGTACAGGTATTCCTCACTTAACGACCGAGTTCCGTTTCTACGACCAGGTCGTTAAACGGATTGGTCGTTAAGTGAGGAACTCTATACAGTACTGTACTGCATTAGTACAGTACTGTATATCGTTGCCGATGTACAGTACCGAACAGTGTACTGTACATCCGGCAATGGAAATACTTACCGAGACCTGCAGTAAAGATCGGGGGATGTCACTTCCGCCGGCGACCCGTCGCACTGACGCTGACGCGGAAGGTCGGAGGTCGATCGGCGGTCCGTCGTAAGTGCGAGTGGTCGCAAAACAGGTAAGTCGGTAAGTGAGGAACATCTGTAATTTGTTTTTTTAGGTTGGATCAAAAAGGAAGTGATTAAACAAGGTGGAACATGTTCAGACAGTTCCTGGTGGGGTTATACCATGAATGGTGTAATCAATTTCTTAGGGCATACTGGAAACAAAATAAACAAAAAAAATCTATTGATCATGACTAATATGAAAATCGACAATTCCAATCGATTTAAAAAGAAAAAGCAAAACTTGCGTGTGTCGCCAGCATAAGAACATGACGATGAAGAACGATTCCATTCTGCACACAGCTTCAAGCACTTCCAGCTGAACTAAACTCAAAGAGAACCATAATAGCATAGGGAGGTGGAATTTTAAATCCTTTTGACATACTTCATCTGCTCAGACAATAACGAGTTGTGGAGTTGGCAAACAACTCAGCTTTAATTTCCCAAAGTACATGAAAATGCTCATGAAGTTCTGATTTGAGATACAGACAGACAAAAGGGGGGAAAAAAAAAACCTTACAAGTAGCCACTAAGCCCAATGGGCCTTTGAAATGTTCCCACAGTCATTTTAATTCTCTAATTAAATGAATGCTCAGCTAATGAAAGACGATATTCTCGCTGTACACTTGTCTCGGAAAAACTTTTTGCAAGTTCCATTTTGGCAAACAGGCTGCATATCAAGCAAAGGTAAAAGCATTAAAGTACCCAATAATTGCTGTAACGCAATCAAGAAAAAAGGATAATTATTTCCAAGAGCATACAAGGAAACATTTTTGTGAATCATCGGTGTCGAATAAAAGACATCTATAAATGTTTGTCTAGTATACAGAAACATTAACCGTTTCAAGTTACTGTAACTCTTCGAGATGGATTCTATTACTCTTTTCACATTCAGCTTTTAAATACATACTGTTCCATTCTTTTCAACGAGACATCTTGGTGGACTATCGGTGAGAGCTTTACCACCCAAAATATATCCACAACCCTGACAACTTGTAAATTAATTTTGTTATGGATGTAGAAGTGTCAGCAGGTTGTTACAACCAAAGTTTCCAAAATGAAGGTGGTACAATGGGGAATAATATTTTTAAACACAGAGGCGGCCTCTTACAGAGGAAAATGAACAGTGGTCATATTGTTGTTTCCTTTTGCCCACTATGGTATTGGACAGCACAATGTACTGCAAAGTAAAGTTACCAAAGATACTTTTACATGCAGATTTGTGAATGTTATTTAAACAGATCAATACAGCTCAATGATTGCTGAAGCTGCTTCTTCGGATTTACATGAATTGCTAGCCCTGGTGGGTGTTATGGCCATCTACCCGTTTAGTGGTTCTGTTGGTTTAAGTGGGAAATTCCTTTAAATAATGTATCGCCATGTTTTACATACAAAATAGACAAAAAGGAAAACGCCACTAGAGCCATGTTACTACAAAATTAACTAGAACAGCCAAGAAAAAGAAGCAAAGGTCATCTTCAACAGGTTATTTTGCCATCAGGCAATCAGGGGAACAAACATGTAATGACAAACAGATGTTTAGTCTTTCACCATGTATGTTGTTCACGCTTCATTTTTGATCATAAATCTAGGACAGCGGCAATGAGCCATGATGAAATATTGCTGCAATAATAGGGTATCACCATGGAAGAAAAATGGGTAAACCATTGAAGTCCAGATGAAACAAAGTTGAAAAGACGGCCATAACATACTTTTTTTTTCACACTTGGCAGAGGTACTGACTCAATATGTTTATCATATGCATTCTTTTTGTTAATCTATATACAAGAAAAAAAAGTCTGTTAAGAGTTTACATCTTAGGAAATCTTTAGCAATACATAATCCACGCAAGATCTCAATTTATTGATTAAAGTGACACTAAAGTCAAGCTCAAAAATGCATCTAAGTACCTTAACTATTAACAAAAATGTATCTTATTTGTGTATCACTCAGTCAATGAATTGGTGCTGACACAGTCCTTCCTTCTGGAGGGTGGCTACTTTTGTTCCCTGTGTGTTGTAAAGTAGACACCACCTGCTTCTGTAATGGACTACAACCTCACGTTTAGTTAACACATTTGTGATGCAGTTATAGCCTATTATGGGAGTGAGCTTGGAGTGGTGGCTACTTTACAACACACACAGGGACCATGGGGAACAAAAGTAGCCACCCTCCAGAAGGAAGGACAATGTCAGCACCAATTCAGAGATGATTTGAGGATCTACAGCTGTGATACACAAATAGGATACATTTTTGTTTATAGTTAAGGTATGTGAATGCATTTTTAAAGTCCATTTCCACCTTTCTAAGTGATTAGCATTTATTGTGGTATAGAGGTGCAGTGATGATGTAGATGTATGCACATTTTCATGACTCGCATGGCAGGCTTTCTTCTTTTTTTATGAATGTTTTTATTAGGCCTGAATCCTACAAATTAAAAATGTTCTCAACAGGAAATTCAGTCTAAAACCGAGGTCGGATAGTAAAGCAGGCTGCAAACAGCTGCCCCCCTACCTTTGATTCTGTTTAACACGATCACTAAACACCAGCTCTGCTTTTTCACACAACACAATGTCCAGGCAAGGGGGGGGGGGGGGAGGTGTCACTATGAATACTGGAGATCTCAGAGAGAGCTCTGCAGGTGTGTGCGCCGCCGACCCCCCTCCATGGTCCGCACCCACCGCCGGCTGCTTCTCTCTCAGCAGGCCGCCTCCCTCCTCGCTGTGGTTTTCAGGGTCCCTTGCAACGACGGCAAAGAAATATAAATGTAAAAAAAAAACATTAAAAAAAGTGATCGATAAGAAATAAAAAAATTAAAAACCAACCCTGCCGCCCCCGCTATCCACATGCGAACAAACGCATGCGTATGGCATTATGTGTGTGTGCGCATTGAGTGCTACCCCCATTTCAATGTGGGCTATAGTGTGGTAGCTGGGAAGCAGTGCTCTCTAACACACACAATGTGCATTAAAGGGTAGGTTAATTTTGGAAAATGGAAATCAATTATAACTTTTGGTGAACAGTCCTTATCCTCCACTGATACGGGTGTACTATCTGTACCCCACCCACCATACTGCCGTCCAGTGCACTCCAGCACCATGGATGTTGAATTTTGCTTGTAAATTGCGATCACTTGTTGGTCAGCACCGTCACCTGACCACACTGATCAATGAGAAGCGCCTATTAGCCCGGGTAAATATGGTTTTGTTATTTCTATTTTAGTTATTTTTTTAACAGGACAAGTAGATTGGGCCCCCGCTTTAGTCCTTGGACAAGGGTTTTGTTTGTTTTTTTTAATTTCCACACCCCTGAATATATATCTTATTGCTCAGTCTTCTGTACTGTAATCTAGGCAAAATAATTTGATTAAAGTGGCTGATTTTAAGGGTCCTTCCACGGTAAAAATAATTTAAAAAAAGCTACACACAACCTTTTGTGTTAAGAACACGTAAAAAAACACATTTTATTATGTACAAGGATTGTGAGGTTAAACAAAAAGACAGAACTGGGAAATCTGGGCCACCAAATGACCATCACTGCTCTAAATATAGAAACTGAAGTGTTCAAATTATCCAGCAGATCCTTAATACTTGAACATGACTTCATAAACCATGGAAAGATATATTGGGCATATTTGCCTGCCCGAGCATAAAAAAGGACTGTGGCACATTCAGGTAACCTGTCAGACAAACAAGGCAAACTTCTCATACAATGTAAGATCTCATATCCTTTACTCAACAATGCAACTTCAAAAATTATTAAATTAACATGCCAACTATTTTTTTCTTTTACTTAAGATAAACCAGGTATAAAACTGAACAGATAAGATCTAAGGAATGTGCTCTATAAACATTCTCACTGCATCAACCTTTCATGAGCAATTGTTTCTGTGCCGACAACATGATTTGAGTTTGGTATAGACTGTTAAAATGTTTGACAGCTTCCCTTAGTGTTCAGAGTTGGAAGTGTTCAACCTTCAACCTTTTAAAAGCACCCTCTCCAGCCAAAGTGTCATATTGACTGGGCTGTGATACAAATCTCTGGTCCAGCCAGTAAAAATAATGCTGAACCACTCGACTGAAGAACACGTGTGATCATTTCAAAATTAAATGTGGAAACAAAAAATGTTGTTAACATTTTGCGACATATTAAAAAGCTTGCAGTCTGTTACTCAGATTTATTTGTATTGCCTAAAATTTTGCATTGGGATCATACAAGAATAGTCTGTAAAGAATATATATCCATCCAAATATAAACATTTTTTTTATTTATTTATTAGGGATGCACCAATATATCAGCCACCGAAACATATTGGCCGAAAATAGCACTTATGGCAAAATGCCGAAAGTAAAAAATTTTGCACGAAATAGCGGTGCATCCATGATTTCTCTCCTCCCCGCTGCTCTGTGTCCCAGCGGAGAGAAGAGAAACTGTCACAGGAGGGCGAGTGGTGTGGGAGGAGGAGAGCGTCGGCGTCTCTCCTCCCCGCACACCCTCATGTGACAGATCAGGAGAGCAGCGTTGTGGGGGCGGAGACAGCTGTCACAGGAGGCTGATCTCTCCTCTCCGCTGAGCCTCCTGTGACAGCGTGTCAGGATGGAGAGCGGGTACAAACACTAAGGGTTTGTAAATAATTGAGGACATAGTGTCCCCAATTATGAATGAAAGGGAAGAGATATACATCACTTCCTGTTCATGCATGATTGTGGTTATAGTAAACACACTATGTCCTCCAAGTTATGAATGGACAGGAGCACTCAGTATAGAGGCTTCCTGTTCATTGATAACAGGGACTGCAGAAAAAAAAAATTGAGGACTCTGAAGGGAATTCATCAAAACTGGAGCAGACAAAAATGTGGAGCAGTTGCCAATCAGCTTCTCTCTTCAGTTAAGCTTTGAAAATTAAAGAGAGAAGCAGACTGGTTACCATGCACAGATTTTGTCTGCTCCAGTTTTGATAAAGCCAGCCCTCTGTGTCCTCAATCTCTT
The DNA here is from genome assembly GCF_000935625.1 of Nanorana parkeri. Classification (NCBI taxonomy): domain Eukaryota; kingdom Metazoa; phylum Chordata; class Amphibia; order Anura; family Dicroglossidae; genus Nanorana; species Nanorana parkeri. The sequence goes on from NW_017307564.1 coordinate 360,025, forward strand.
TCTATTTTAAAAGGGAAATATCAGGGGTCTGTTTAGATCCCTAATATTTCCCCAAAGGCACTAAAAGTAAAAACAATAAAAATAGATACATTAAAAAGGTTTATAAAAATAAAATTTGAATTTTTTTTTTTAAATTAGAATAAAAAACATTTTCGGCTTTGGCCTGACATTTTTTTAATTTCGGTTTTGACATTTTAATTTCGGTGCACCGCTAAAGGCTAGGTTTAAAAAAGGTAATAGCTGAACACGTTTCAGTTTTGTTTGTTTTTTTCTTCAAGTTGAGTGGGAAATTTGTATTTTGTATATATTTTTTTTAATATATACAAACCTGCGTAGAGGAACCCAACTTGCATCAAAATACTGCATAGTGCTGCACAGGCTGGCATTATGTCCGCATGCTTTCTTAATAAAAATAGTTATCACAAAAAACAAAAAAAATTATAACACACTGGCTTCTTTCCTAGTTTAGGAATCCTGGAGCCTCGGTCTTTCCTTTTCTGTAGATCTGCATGCTCCATATATCATACTGGTGTATTGTTTACAATGTACATTATTTAAAGTGTATTAAAGTATCTTCGATCCAACTGATGCATGGATTTAACAATATACAACTGACAAAATCTATAAATTCAATTCTCCTTTCCCCTGATGTCCTCCCCCTGCCCTCTATTACTCTTTTATTCATAAGTTTTTCATGAAAATTGATTCTGAATATAAATTACAGAAGGGTTTCTCGTACTTATGGGACCTGCATGAAACGGGCTAGAGAGAAGAGCCTGGGAAGCCACAACATTTTGTTAATGTACATCTTCAGTAGATGTAGACCAGTTTATGTGTGATAGCTCACTTCTATAAGCCATACATTATTCCCAGTTCTAGATAAAACCATGTATTTTTACATAGAGCCAGATATGGTATTTATATATAGTACACCTTACAGCAAACACAGATCCATTTACATTGGTCTCTGTCACCTGAGGGAGCCCACAATCTAATGTCAAATAAGCAGCTTGGATAGAGAACAAGCCCAGCTGAATGTGATTTGCTACTTAACTAACGTATCTAATACACTTGTACACAACATATGAGCAACTTTTTTGGAGGTTGTAAATGAACCTCTCAGTATGCTCTTGGATTGTGAAAGGAAACCGAAAACCACCAGCCAAACAAACAAAAAAAACAACCCCAAAAAAACCCACACACAAGTTAACTGCATATAAATCATTTAGACCAGTGTTTTTCAACCTTTTTTGTGCAAAGGCACACTTTTTTCATGAAAAAAATCACATCATTTAGAGTCCAAAGTGGGATTCAAACCCAGCATCCAGAGTTCCAAGGCAAGAGCGTCAACCACTTAAGACACCTTGTTCACTCAACAATCTTACAAGAGCAGAAAGCAAAAAAAAAAGATGACCTAGGTGTCATGATGCTGCTCTTTCAATGTCCAATCACATGCTGAGGGGACTAGAGAAACAGAAGCTAAGTAACCGGTTTTCTCCACGGTCACTCATCAGATTGGGGAATACCACAACTATGATTTCGGAGATAAGGATGCTGAGCTGTGTACATGCAAAATAAAATAAAAAGAGTAAAAGGTACAGCATATACAGTATCTCACAGAAGTGAGTACACCCCTCACATTTTTGTATTTTTTGTAAATATTTTATTATATAATTTCATGTGACGACACTGAAGAAATTACACTTTGCAAAGGGAACCATGAATGCCAACATGTACTGTTACATACTTGAAGCAGCGCATGATCCCCCTCCCTTTGGAGACTGGGCCGCAGAGCAGTATTCCAACATAACGACCCCAAACACACCTCCAAGACGACCACTGCCTTGCTAAAGAAGCTGAGGGTAAAGGTGATGGACTGGCCAAGCAGGTCCCCAGACCTAAACCCTATTGAGCATCGGTGAGGCATCTTCAAACGGAAGGTGGAGGAGCGCAAGGTCTCCAACATTCACCAGCTCCGTGATGTCATCATGGAGGAGTGGAAGAGGTCTCCAGTGGCAACCTGTGAAGCTCTGGTGAACTCCATGCCCAAGAGGGTTAAGGCAGTGCTGGAAAATAATGGTGGCCACACAAAATATTGACACTTTGGGCCCAATTTGGAAATTTTCACTTAGGGGTGTACTCACTGTTGTTGCCAGCGGTTTAGACATTAATGGACGCATACAACAGAGGGTTGGAATATGATTTGTGCCTGCAGTTTAAAAGTCTATTTTTGAATACCGCACCCTTAAACAAATCCTGTCAATAGACAGGTACCACTAAAGACCGCTGGAAATGCTAACCACCTGGATGTTTTGCCGATTACCCAGCTTCAATCTTTGATTTACTGACTCAGAACAGGTATGCAGATAAACACTTCTGACAATTCTCCGACTCTCCTGCATGCCTTTTAGAGATCAGCGACTAAAAAAGAATTGGACGGGGCCAGAAAAACAGCCAGACAGCTAACATTTTCAGGAGGTGGCCAGCAATGGCTGTCCTCTAATTTTCTCTTTTGATCATTATACTTGAAGAACTTTGTAAACCTTCATCTAAATATAAATGATGACAAAGAGAAGTGCAAAAATCCAGTTAGAATAGAGAAACCTCATTTGTAATGGAAATTAATGTGCCAAATTTTAGAGATTCTGGCTACAATCCTGATAAATGACCAAATGAAAAATATTGGCCTGGAACGTATGTGATATTGGAAAATTTGAAAGAAGATCGTGCCAAAGACCTAAAGTGTGTCTTTGCATTATCTGTGGGAATAAATCCAGATTCACCAAAGCAATTAGTATAAAGATCATAGACTATAACTGACAGGGAAGAGTCATTGGAGAATTCCGGATTGATTTCACACTACATATTTATTAGTCTTTTGTGGTAAAACTTGTGTATACAGCACCCAAAACAGAATTATGGATAGAGTGGGTTATATGGAGGAGGCAGGAGAGATTTAGGAAAACACAAAACCCAGATACAGGAGGAGGTAGAACTACAACAGGGCCACTCACAGAAGGAATAGATAAATCTCCTGCTCAGATCACCAATAAAAATACAACCTGCTATTCACATGCTTCAAGTTATTTTTCTTAATATTCAATAAGTTTTATTGTCGGTAGTACAAACTCACAAAGCCAGACCATGACTAAGGCAGGCAATATACTGGTAGAACTTTGACCGATTGACTGGAATTGGGTGAAATTCTTAGTGTGACCCATTTGACAAGTCATTGACACAAAAACTTTTGTTGAAGGAGCCAGACCCAACATTTTCAGCTGAATGACGACTGCCACCAAATAGCTGCAGTTGCTGTTTATGTATTTCAGCAGCAGTGGATGTGGGCTTCCAGAATACAATAACCACAGCAGGAGATTTGTTCATCCACGTCATTTGAGAGACATGTATTGAAGAAGAAGAAAAGGTTCTGGCGGTATTACCCACAGCCGGTGGATGATCTGCAAAACCACCTTGAGCGGTGCATGTCAATTAGCACAAGTTGGGCTGCTGTCAAACACACACTTAGCTCCACATTTGGCCATTACAACATGTTGCTAAAAGAATGTTATATGGGAGAGCTCCATGGTTCAACCACATAAGACAAATGGGTTCTTGCTCTATAGCATTATGGGAAAACCCCTAGGACACTACAAGTAACATTTCCATGAGGTCCACATAGACAACACATCAAACAAGCCTACCAGCAGGCAACCAACAACTGGAGCCACATTTCTTACACTGTACCCACTGCAATTATAATTAGTGTATGCATAGCAAAACTTTTTCCATGTTTTGGATAGGTTAGTCAGGTTTTATTGTCGTCGCCAAAACAGAAAGGAATTACTGTCCCCAAGACAAAAAGTGATCAGATACAAAATGTTACCGAGGTGGGGGTAAATCCCAAAGTGAAGGGAGATTCAACAGGAAAACTGACTCTTCTCTACTCTATCCAGAAAGAAAAAAAAACAAAAAAAAACCTTCTATACATAAACAATGTGCAAAACCTGCACATCTGACATGAGTCTTAAAATGTAAATCCCCCTATAAATAAGATTATGATTTTGGACGAATGCCTAGCCATTAGACCATCTGCCAGCTTTTTTAAACATTCAGGCATCCTTGAAGGGAGAGCTCTTAATTTGCCATTCTGCTTTGCTGATCAAGCAGCAATACGTTTACCTAACATGCACTGTAAAGTGGATGTGCCTGTGGAGGGGTGGAGGGGGAGAGTAGTGGGAAATATGAATATACACTATATTGCCAAAAGTATTGGGATGTCTGCCTTTTCACACACAAACTTTAATGGCATCCCAGTCTTAGTCCGTAGTGTTCAATATGGAATTGGCCCACCTTTCACTGCTATAACAGCTTCAAATCTTCTGGGAAGGCGTCCACAAGGTTTAGAAGTGTGTCTATGGGAATGTTTGACCATTCTTCCAGAAGCACATTTGTGAGGTCAGGTACTGATGTTGGATGAGAAGGCCTGGCTCGCAGTCTCCGCTCTAATTCATGCCAAAAGGTGTTCTATAGGGTTGAGGTCAGGGCTCTGTGCAGGCCAGTCAAGTTCCTCCACCCCAAACTCGCTCATCCATGTCTTTATGGACCTTGCTTTGTGCACTGGTGCGCAGTCATGTTGGAACAGCAAGGGGCCTTCCCCAAACTGTTCCCACAAAGTTGGGAGCATGAAATTGTCCAAAATGTCTTGGTATGCTGATGCCTTAAGAGTTCCCTTCACTGGAACTAAGGGGCCAAGCCCAACCCCTGAAAAATAACCCCACATTATAATCCCCCCTCCACCAAAAATGTTACGCTTGGCATAATGCAGGCAGGCAAGTACCGTTCTCCTGGCAACCACCAAACCCAGACACGTCCATCGGATTGCCAGACAGAGAAGCGTGCTTGGTCACTCCAGAGAACACTTCTCCACTTGTCTAGAGTCCAGTGGCGGCGTGCTTTACACCGCTGCATCCGACACTTTGCATTGCACTTGGTGATGTAAGGCTTGGATGCAGCTGCTCGGCCATGGAAACCCATTCCATGAAGCTCTCTATGCATTGTTGTTGTGCCAATCTGAAGGCCACACGAAGTTTAGAGGTCTGTAGCTATTGACTGTGCAGAAAGTTGGCGACTTCTGCGCACTGTGCGCTTCAGGATGCACTGACCCCGCTCTGTCATTTTACATAGCCTACCACTTTGTGGCTGAGTTGCTGTTGCTCCCAGTTGCTTCCACTTTGTTATAATACCACTAACAGTTGACCGTGGAATATTTAGTAGCAAGGACATTTCTCAGATGGATTTATTGCACAGGTGACAACCTATCACGGTACCACGCTTGTATTCACTGAGCTCCTGAAAGCGACCCATTCTTTCACAAATGTTTGTAAAAGAGTCTGCATGCCGAGGTGCGTGATATTATACACCTCTGGTCATGGAGGTGATTGGAACACCTGAATACAATGAATTGGAGGGGCGCCCAAATACCTGTGGAGGGGGGAAGAGGAGATTTTTTTTTTTAATTTTAGGAAATTGGTAGATCATAAGAAGGAAAATGTGAGCAATTTCAGCCATTATTAAAAGGACTTTAACATTTTTACATGCCTGTTATTTCATATCTTTATAATGCTAATGAGCTTGCACTGAAAGAACAAACAGTAAAAGTACAGTGCAGGAAGCACAAATGGCATGTGTACTAAAGAAATGTGGATCATTCCCAATCACTGAGCACATTTATTCACAAATTAGAATTAGAACTTTTTCCACCAAAACACTGACAGGTTTACGTACATTAAGTGGTTGACAAATTTAGCCATTACTCAGGATTTAGGGAGCATTTGCTTTCCACCGATAGAGAAAAATCAAAGTGAATATGCCAGAATCATTATGCAGATTACCTGGTTTTACATCCAATCTGTGAATAAGAAAAGTAAAGTTCATAAACTGCTGTCAAGTGCAATACTTAATACAACAGCACAGCGGAAAGCAACACATTGGATGTACATTGCAAACAAAAAAATTGATCAAAAAGAGTTTTCTGGTAGAAAATTCATTGTACATCTGCCAAAAAACCTCTTCCCCTTCCTGACTGCGATTTTTAAAACAGCTGCAGTGCAATGTACATGCCTGTATCAAAGATGGCAAGATTAGGAGCCAGGTGCTGAAATAATACTACTCTAACGCACATATGCAGGAGTTCCATCATCAAGTGGCCACCCAATGGCCAAGGTAAGAAGATGCTGGGCAGGAAAAAAAGATCTTAAAAAATTGCAGCAGTGGCAATACAGCAACAAGGAGTTCATCACTAGAGGAGGCCCAACTACCGTGTTTCCCCGAAAGTAAGACCTACACCGAAAATAAGACCTAGCACTATCTTCAGGGATTTCTGTAATATAAGACCTACCCCGAAAATAAGACCTAGTTCGGTGGTAGGTCTTATATTACAGAGATCCGCTAGGTCTTACTTTCGGGGAAGCGGCACATAACTGTGTAAAAACTGGCCGCAGCTCCCGCCCCGCCCACACGCCCGCCCACACGCCAGCCTGCCGCAGCTCCAGCCCCGCCCACACGCCAGCCGGCCACAGCTCCTGCCCCGCCCACACGCACGCCCACCGGCCGCAGCTCACGCACGCACGCAGCTCCTGCCCCGCCCACACGCCAGCCGCAGCTCCCGCCCGCACAATGGAAGCGACATCCGCCGGGACCGGCAACAGCACGCCGCCTTCCGGGACCTCGTCCACTCATCCCCCAGCCAGGTAAGACATCCCCCGAAAATAAGACCTAGTGTCTTATTTTCGGGGGAACACGGTAGCAGGCCAATCTGGAACCTGCTCAGCTCTGGTTGATACACTTTGGAAACCAAGAGAACTCATAAAACCTTTATAAGGGATAGTTTCCCAAGCAATTAGAGAACAGCACCATCTAGTGCAGCCATATGTACTACACAAGGCATTGACAAATCTTCCCAGGCATAGGAATTGGATACAACATGTCTTTGATTTGATGTATGCATGCCCCATCCCACAGGTGGCAGATATAGTTCTTAAAGTATATTCCCACTTCACCTATTGTATATGTTACATGTTCCCAATCAAATTGCATTAAAAAAATGCTACTTTTTATTGGGTTAGGGTTTCTACTTTACTCCTTAAGGCAGCGGTTCTCAACCTGTGGGTCGCAACCCCGTCGGGGGTTCGAATGACAATTTGCCAGGGGTTGCCGGGAGTCTTCGCTATTAGATAGCGGCTCCCAGCTGCCCGGGAGAGAAACCCTTTCTCCCAGAAAGGATTACTCTGCTCGACCGAGCAGAGTAAACCTTTCCCTGCGATTGTTTTTTTTATTTTATTCTGACAATCGGTAGACGCCGCAAGTCAGAAATAATTTTTACAAAATCCCCGTTGCAATGCATAGCTAGATTCCTATTGGCTAATTCACTTTGCAATAGCCAATAGCAAAGTAGCTATTGCACCCGCCCACTGCTGCTGTCAATCAGCAGAGGGGGACCTGCGGTTCTCCATCTAGTGATCGGCAACAGCAAAGGGGGGGTACAATAGCTAGTTTGCTATTGGCTATTGCAAAGTGAAATAGCCAATAGGAATCTAGCTATGCATTCCAATGGTGATTTTTTTTTTTTCTCTATTCTGACGGCGTGCGGCACAATAAGGCTCCGACTGTTTAATAATCAATATGTGCTCTACAGCAGAGCTTACGATCTACATATAAAAGTGGGTTGTAATTAATAATAAAAAAAGGTTGGAGTATTCCTTTGAAAAAAAATTACTATTATTTTAGAAAAAAAAATATTTTTATCAACTACCTATAAAATCTACATATAAAAATGGGTTGTATATAATTTTAAAAAAAGTTTTATTTTTCTTTTGAAATAAAATTACTATTTATTTTTTTCAAAAGAAAACTCAAACCTTTTTTTATTATTATTATTAATAATAATTACAACCCATTTGTATATGTAGATAATAATAAAAATTTTATTTTTTTTCCAAAAGAAAACATAAACCTTTTATTATGATTATTATTATTAATAAAACCCTCGGCTTGTGTTATATGGTTTGCTATTTTAGCTGTTACAGCAGTGGTTCTCAACCTGTGGGCTGCCCTGTGATTTCTGCTGTGCTAGGTGAGAGTCCTCCTCAGCCCTCAGCGTCATCCCTAACTTTTACCGTTGGGTGTCACCACAACTTGGCAAATGTTACCAAGGGGTCCCGTCCCTAGAAAGGTTGAGAACCACTGTCTCAAGGGATAAAATGACAAACTGTTCCTCCTTATTAGTAGAGAATAGGGTCTGCGAGGAGTTTGTGATAACCCTGACTGTACTGTGTTGGCTGATTTCATTATAAATGGTGACGCACGTTTGGACACTGTGGAGGGAATTTCTCGTAGCAATTGTGAGTGTTTGAACTTGTATATGGATAGAGGGGGAAATCCTCCGCATACCTTGCAGCCATCAAGGCCTATGTAGACAATGGTGCTTGTAGTGATGAACACGGATGGCACCATGCAGACACAATGTAGGAAGAGGAATCGCCAGCACTCAGTAGAATAATCCTACGTGTCCATTTATTGGACATAGACGTCACACAATCCCAAGAACCAACGTTTCGAGACCAAGCAGGGGCTCTTCATCAGGGCATAAAGAGTCACTCTCTATGCCCTGATGAAGAGACCCTGCTTGGTCTCGAAACGTTGGCTCTTGTGATTGTGTGACGTCTATGTCCAATAAATGGACACGTAGGATTATTCTACTCAGTGCTGGCGATTCCTCTTCCTACATTGAACTTGTATATGGTCGCATGGGATTTATTTGCGCCAGATGTTGCTAGTGTAATGTTGTTCATAAATGAGATTAAATAGACTCCAGGAAAGAAGACTCCTAACTCCAGGCAAAAAGCGTAACGGTCACTTCTTGAAGTGGTCATGGGGACTTCTTAAGTAGCGATTGTTTTTTTGGGTGATGCTCCAGTTTCAGACAGCCCCAGAACAAGTGCAGATGTAAACAGTTGTGAACATTTCCAAAACACACACAATCGGGAAAAGAGTGCATGGTAAAAGGAGCGGCTAAAATAGATTTGCACATAAAAAAAAATATCTAAAAAGGCTAAAAACACTTGCAATAGCTTTGATAAATTCCCCCCTGCCTGTCCTAAGGGTTAAAGGATTACAGCCCTGGCTAATGTATTGTATATGAACGACATTAATGAGAGAAACAATGCACAATTTCATTCCCAAGTCTATAAGAACAGATCACTGTGAAGGTGCTCAGAAAAATGTGTATTCAGCCATTTTGCCGGTTGCAACAAAACCTCTAAAAAGGGGAAGAAATGTTTTAGGTATGCTGCGTGAATAGAACACAGAACATATAGAGGGGTTTTCTCAACTGTGACTGCAAAAGTGGAAATACACTATAACGGTCCCTATAGAAGTCATACAGTTCACAACCACCAACAACAGTCACATAAACAGTCCTTCCTCACAATGCTACCCCTCAAAATACCTGTCGTCAGAAAGGTTGGTCACTGTGCAACTCTGGAAAGGGGAACCCGGCTTCATTTACACTATGAGTTTTTTCCTTGCCTCTCCGGTTGGACATATGCACCCAAGTAGAGAATAGGCGTTAAACCTTAAAAATGCATTCAAGTACCCTAACTATTAACAAAAATGTCCTTCCATGACTGTGCTTGTTCACTGTACAGCATCCATGGCAGAGCAGCATTGCCACCCTAGGTCAGGCAATGTTAAGACTAAAGAACATCTCCAACTCTCCATCACATAGAGGACGGTGTTCTGTAGTTCACAGAGATAATCTGGTTAGGAAGATAAGACTGCTTGAGGTAACAATGCACTGTGGCTCGAAGAGCACTAGGTTCCTGCAAAGATCAACATTGTTTTGTACTTTTAGAAAAAATGCTTTCAACTGCGTATTAAACAGACCGAAAAGGACCAAAAAAAGAAAAGTTTATTGTTAGCGTTAACTTTAAAACAGAGGTTACCTCTTGGTTTCCCAAAACAGAATGGCGGGGTGGGATTCTCCCTTTCCGGTCCATTGTATTCTGAGAGCACCTAGACAGTGTCTGCAGCTGAGTAAAATGCAATTTTGCCTAGTTTTGTTAGCTTAGTAAGAGGAGGGTTGCTGAGTGATTGCTGAAGGTTAATGCACTTTATGTGCAGTCAATATTTTACTGCATAAACCTGACATTGTTTTCCCTTACGGCAATCTTCAATGCTTTATAGCTATAATATCGGAACAAGGAATTACATAGACAGATGGCTCCCTCTTATGGCAAGTTTTGGAACTTCTGGTAATATCATTATTGTGTTCGGTATTTCAAAGGGCACTCAGGCAAACTAGAGTTTTAGAGCAATTATTAGAACAATGAAAAATGCATTGTGATAAGTATTGTATGGTGCACTTTGCACATAAGCCACTCATATATATTGGACTCTGATTTTTATTCAATCTCCTTTAGCTTTACTATTAAACATACTGTCTTACCTAAACAGTTAAAAAAATGTATCCAAATTAGGCAAGCCCTTGAACTCAAAAGTGAGATAGATGGATAGACTGTCACTATCCAAAGTAGTATCTGTTGCATCAGTGATAGCGTCTGAATAAGTCTATGTCTGAATGGAGTCAGATGGATGTCTTCCCACAAAATGGAATCAATGGAATTGGCTGCAGGAAGCAGTGTGTATGAACAGACAACAGCAGAGCACTGACCAAGCCAACGCCTGTGAGAAAAGGTCGAGTCTGAGCAAACCAAAGAAATTGCCAGGAAGCTGAACAATTTTCTCTTGTGTTGATATGATGCTGAAAATCCCATGCATGGGAAAACCTACAGTAATGTTCGCTGGTAATTAATAAGAGCCCAGTCACACCAGGGTGGTTGCGGATCAGCGCGGTTACCACTCTGATCTAGCATGGGAGGTTTTGAATTAATTAAAAAACGCCCAAAACTGCACTTATCAGCGCAGTTTCATTGAAACCTGTATGGAAACCGCACTGATCACTGCAGCAAAATAATGCAGGGAGCAGTTCTGGCGGGGGGCACCCACGCAGTCACATGAACGGTCTTCATAGCAATGTATGGGATCGTTCACGTTGGCGAATCCACGTGGCCGAACCGCCCCCCGTGTGAACGGGGTCTAAAAGTGGGCACAAAGGCAAGTTGGCGAATGGACGCTAATATCAAGACACAGAGCTACTAAAATGAACTTCCATCTCCATGTTTCAGTTTTTAATGAGCACATAACCTCATGAAATGGAGTGGGGGTTTTTTGATCTTTGATGTTATCCACTTTGCATAGTGTGCAAAGTGCAAAATAAGTATATCTGCCCAGAGTTATCCACATTGCTTAGCAAACAAAATGATGTAATGACATGTGACGGAAGATTGCTGTAAAGCAGACAGAACATTCGGAAATCATTTCATGTTGGTTACTGAGGAAGAGGGTCTCAGATGTGAAGCAAGCAGATCTAGATTAAACAAGTATCACCATAAAACAAGTTCATACCTCTGATTGTACATCCCCCGATAGTTGTAGTTGGTGCGGTGGTTTGGAAGGGGTTTAGGATCTAAAGGCCTGTAAATGGCAGGCTCACCTCTCTTCATAGCCAGACCATTCAGCTCAACCGTTGGTGTAATGCTTCCTGAAAAGACATCAGGCAAATAAAAGCGGGTGTCATTTAACTACAAAGCAAAACATTGCACTGCATTCAACTAACTAAAGGAATGTATACATCTTTTAAATTCGGGTGGGTTATTTTAATTGCCTTCAATCTACTTAGAGTGGAACACCTACCTAAAATGTTTTGTAGCTTTAAATAGAATGAGAAAGGTAGAACCTCGATCCGGTTTCTATTACTATGCCCATACTGGGAAGATTCCCCCTCTCCACAAACATTGATGAACAGGAGTAAAGGAGATGTGATCCAATGAGGACTTTTGTTCTGGTGACAACTGTCAAAAGATAGGATTTCCCCTGACTTGTGTTTCTGGGAACAGGAATGCAGAAATAAAAGACCTCCCAGAAGTTCCAAACCTTCACCACTCTATAGAGAATTTAGGAAAATGGCTGGAGATAGACTTCAACAATAGTTCCAGGAGCAGAGATCCAAGAAAGGCTTTCTACATCCCCCATTGCCTTGCTTTTTAGTATACAATACATGGAAATAACAACATGGGTCCTGTGACTGTGCTGCTTAACAATATATAAAAGCTGAGGAGGCAAGTAAAATCAACAGTGGAGGGTGTCTCCTTTGCGAACGGTGGACGTTTGAATTGGATTTTCTACTTTTAATATGCAAGTGAGCTATCCCTTTGGATGCCATTGACTGCCTGGCACACTCGAAGTATCAACAGTTTAGTGCCTGGAAAAAGCATCTCCAAGGTTGCTGCCATGTCCAACACATTCAATGAGTTTCCAAGCCAGTGCTGAGCAGGATGGACTCCCAAAAGGAACTACCGAAAACCAGATAGGGGTTGCCATTGCTGAAGATACATGTTTCAGGATTTTAATCTCTACCCTTACTTCACTACTACCTCCAGCCAATGCCAATGAGGAAATAGTATTGTTTGTATGACAGCCCCCCCATCAGTCATTTACAAAATGCCGGTTGTTGAATACCTGCATCAGCTGGAATTACAGTAAGCGCTGCACTATCCAGGATTAATTAAAATAGTGATATGAAAAAATACTGGGCATGGGATATACCTCAGAAGTAGTAAGTATTGTTTACTCACACAAATTAAAAAGAAAAAAAAAAAAGGAAATAGATATGATTGGAATTCTGCATACCACCTACAAAAGGTGAAACCATTCTATGCTGGCTGCAGCATATGGACAGAGCTGGGAATGCTGTAATATCACCATTGAGAAAGAAATAAAGTGATTTAAGAACCCTACTAATATAAACTACCCTTTAGCTCATTTGCGTTTTTAACTAAAGTCCTTCTAAGTTCAGCTACACGAATGATCAGCCACATGCCAGTGGAAGACGCGTATTTGGCTTGTAATGGCAGTGACCGCTCTGCACAGATTGAGTGAAGTCTGCATTCTAGAAAAAGTGTTGTCACCCTCTTAACGTTAACGTGCAATTCCACGTTGCTAGCCGAATGGGGATAACACTTATTTTATATTTGATACATGTTCTCATTGACATAGCATAAGCTTAAAAAAAATATTTAAAGAGAAATTCCAGGCAAATTTGTTTTTAACCTTTGCGGCGCAGGTTAAGTGCACTCGCATGAACCGCAGAGCCGGCTGCCTATACACTTTGTATTGAACGTAATGACTCAAGGATCCTTAGACCGCTGCAGTGGAGGGGGAGAGACGCTCCAGAGACTGGTCAACGCTCCAGTGAGCAACTCGGCTTCGAGGATTGCGGGAGTAAAACTTTTTTCTTTTTTTTAGCACCTAGACGGAAACGAGCACTTAACTCTTAGAGTGCAGGGGTAGCCTCACTACATTTTCCCAGAGCTTTGCTTTAAAAATGCTTCTTGCACTTTAAATTGTTTTTACTTGGGTTAAAAGTTTTTCTTCTAAAGGGTTAACATTTCTACTTGGTTTCTCATCCTTTGTATTGTTAGGACCGGCTTTGAGGGTGTTTGCATTAACCCTGTCTGTACTGTGCTGGCCGATTTCCTTATAATTTGTGGAACACTGCCTGTCCTAACAAAAGGGTTCAAGGATTACAACTCTGGCTTCTGTATTCCATGTGAATGAAGATAATGAGAGAACACAATCCACACAGTTCTGACCCAAGTCATTCTAATAAAAGACACATAACTATGGGCTGCAGGAGCCCAGAACTGACAGCCCAGGGACCGGAAGTGATGCAATCTGCATCGCTCCCAGGCCCATAGAACGGGTAGGGGATCGATGAACGGAAGTTCGTGTCGACCTCCTCCCCAGCTCCCCGCGGACACCAAGGACACCGGTCCCGGACCAGTAGGAGGGGCAATGGGGCCCGGGAAGCACGGCGGCAGTGTCCGGCGGGGGGGGGCCTTCTTCGGGACACAGAAGCGATCTGGCGACAGGTAAGTCGCCAGAATCGCTTCTGTTGTAAAGCCGACAGTCGGCTCTACAAGTTTAAACAGACTCCCGGCGGCAAAAGTCGCCGGGAGTCTGTTTAAACAGCCCCGATGCTGGCGACGTACACTGTACGTCGTCAGTCACGAAGGGGTTAAGAAAGCAAATGGCACAGCAAGAGAGTCCCCGTGGGGTGAATAACGCAATACGCTTGTAGAAGAATCTGCTGCATGAGCCACTTTCCCACGTTTGTAGCCTGTGTGGCACCCATTGAACCCTAATTGAATGATATTTAGGTTGCTCTCCTGTGCCTGGAGGTCTTCTTTATTACAATAAGTTACATAAACAATTACTTATGACCTTCTGATGAAGATGTTTTCAGACATTTCACTGGGTCAGTTTTTTTTAAAAAGAACCCCGAGAGGTACATGGATGCCGCCATCTCTGAGCTCTCCTCCCAGATATATTAGTTGCCCGGCTGCCATGCTGACCACAGTGCTTCAAAAACCTTGAATTGTTAACCCCGATCCACACTCGGGAATACCAATGGAAACGCACGGCAAAACGCCTGAAAGAAGCTCCTGTACTTTTTGGGGCGTAGGGCGTTTTTCAGCACCCAGGTGGGAACCATGCCCATAGGAAAGTATTGGATTTCACTTGCTGGGCGTTTTACAGCGTGTCGATCAGCGCTGTAAATCGCCTAGGTGTAAACCAGGCCTTACTGACCTTAAACATGTATTCATAAATAGACTTGAGTTTTTTTTTGTTTTTCTTCTGACGGTCTACATACTTGATCCAGTCCAGTGACTTGGAATTCGTTAAATGTTCAAGAGCAGCTGTTGTTAAAGTGTTTAAAGACTGGACTGTCAGCCAAAAATCTGGGTCTGAACGTGCGAATTGTGTCTGCGACTAGTCACTGTTAGGGCAGAACGGAGAGTGGCAAGACTGGTACAAGACAACAGAAGGGCAACAGTGCAGTGTCAGATTCCTCGCATCACCTTTCAACATCTCGTGGCGGCCCGACGAAGTCACCTCGTGGCCCAACGAAGTACTGATGGGGCGGTCATAATAATCTGGCCACTCACTGCACACACACAGTGTATGTGTATACATACATACATACATACATACAGTAGTTATTTTTTTTAAAAAGGGACAAAATCACAGCCCCTTAATTCTTTTACGTCTGTAGGAAATAACTCAAATGATCGTCTTCACTGACCCTTTCAGAATTTGAATGAATAGCGGTCATCAGCTATTCATGTACAGGGGACTGCAGGGGGACCCTTCTGTTATAAGCTTTTGCGATCCATGAGCTTATAGCAGAAGGGTGAAAGCCACCGACATAAGGCATACTGACGCGGCCAGCTGCAAACAGTTGTGTTCCACCGTATGCCCTATGCACCATAGTCAGTGGCAGGGAAAGGGTTAAAAGCATACCTCAAGTGCACTGACCCAAAGAAAAAAAAAAAAAAAACATGAAAGGAAGATTTCCCCAGCTTAGGAAACTTGTTTCTACCCGACATCAACATCTTCAGTGATAAAAGGTTTCTATGACATATTTCATTCAGCCAGTTCAGGCTGCGCACACACGCACACGCGCACACACACACACATCACATATTTGGTATCAGTCATACATCACTATACACGTGCCCATGGTTTGGAGTTTTTGATAAATACTGCTTGTAAGAAGGATTGTCCTATTTGCATTCACGTCATCGGTTGCTCTAATGGAAAATGATTGCGCAGTCGGGTAAAAGGGTGTGAGAGTGACACACAGGATCCTACCAGCAGGGAAGATGACAACTGTCAGGTGTATTACACAATGGTATGAGCAGGTACAAACAGAGCCGTGTTTTTATTCACCACCACTTTATACTGGCTTTTCATACTAACAAATGCAGCAGTTTAGAGAGAGGATGAAGGCATTCGTGTAAAAGAGGGGTAGCCAAACTTTGGTCCGCCAGCTGTGGTGAAACTACAATTCCCATCATGCATCTGGGAGTCATGCCTGTGACTGTCAGTCTTGCAATGAAGTAAAAAACAGCACTGTGCTAAAAACTCAAAAACATGTTTCAGCGTTGAAACGCAATTAAAAACGCACAAAAACGCGCTTGAAATCTATATGGAAAACGTGCTGATTAGCTTGACAAAAGTAGCTCGTGGAGCATTTTGGGCGACAGGAGTTTTGGATCACGCGCTTGCATAAACAGTCCCCATAGGAATGTATGGGATTGTTCATATAGGCATTTCAGCGTGGAAAAATCCGTGCGACTGAAACGCCCTGGTGTGAACGAGGCCTAATAGATATTACGTTCAATCATTCAACTTAACAAGCGTATCCGCCTGTATAGTCTATTCCTTCTAATAAAGTGCAATGTGCAAAGACATACAAGAGTCTTGCAATGCCTAATCGGAATTGTAGATTCACTACAGCTAGAGGGAGGAAGTTTGGAAGTTAAAGGACCAGTATCGACAGACTTTTGTTTGCATCATAACTGCTTATCTGCCCAATGCAAGCCTTTCAAAATGCAAATGCAGATCGGAAAGATGATAACTACAGGTGAAATGCACCCATCAATAAATTCTTCATCTTAGAAGGGCCACAAACGGGTGCCAGCGGCAAGCTCATCAACACTGCCCAAAGCCCCTCAAAGCTGCACTCCAGGCAGATTGACATCTGTCTACCCTACCAGACAGATCTGTGGTGTGTGGCACAGCGGTGTACATCTCAGGACCGGATGGACATACTTCCTTTGGCAAGTAACACAGCTCGCTAACATGCAATTACATCAGCAGATTTAGCTGTTCATGTGGCGTTCAACTTTAATTGTGGATTTTATTATAGAGGTCTACACCGAGGGACAATTGAAGAGAAAAGGAGGGACAGTCCCTCAAAATCAGAGACAGTTGGAAGCAATGGTAATGTGCAATTGGTCACATACAAAATGTATGTACACCAATGCTAGAAGTCTACCACACAAATTAGAGGAACTTGCTACTCGAGGAGGACTTCGATATAGTGGGAATAACTGAAATTTGGCTAGACAGCACACATGACAGGGAAACTAATGTACAAGGGCACACCCTGTTCAGGAGGGACAGGGTTGGTGGAAGGGGAGGGGGGTATGCCTTAGGGATGCACCGATACTTTTCAGATATCATTCCTGATACTTGGCATTTTCATGAGAACTACCAGGGTTGCAGCTGGGACTTGGCTCTGGTGCTCCACCACTGTCCTGAAATCATTAGTCTGTATTGTTTTAGAAAAACTGTCACATGAAAATAACCAAAAATGTATCAGTACTTGTATCTATAAGTACTCTGCAAGTACCAGTACTCATACTCGCAAAACTGGTATCGGTGCATTCCCTTATATAGGTTTATAAAAACAAAATCATACATTAAAACAGAGATGTACAAATCCCAGGAGCTCCGTGTGCTCCTTACAAATGACAGCTGCCTCCTAACTTTTGCATTTTTTTCTAGTCTAGTCTTGGAGCTGGAAAAGTATCTGTACTTGTACCGAGTACGGTACTTGGCATCGGTGCATCCCTTGTATCCATGTATGTGAAAAACAATCTAACTGTGCACATACGAGATGACCTCATGAACAGAGAGTTGCAATGGTGTTGAGCCTTTGTGGCTAGAACTAGGCAAGACTGATGCTAGTTGTAAACTAAATGTGGGTGTGTGTTATAAACCCCCGAACATAAGGGATGAGGGGGAGGCTCACCTACATTCCCAAATAGAAATATCTGGGAAGCAGGAAAATGTTGTTATAATGGGTGACTTCAATTATACAGATTGGTCAAATGGAACTGCTCATTCTCTAAAGGTTGGCCGTTTCCTAAACCTGTTGCGGGACAATTTCTTGGAGCAGATGGATGATGTCCCAACCAGGAAGAATGCTATGCTAGATTTAATCATCTCCAATAATGTGGACCTTGCTGCGGACATAGCGATTAGGGATACATTGGGTAATAGTGATCACAGGATGATTTGTTTTAATGTAGGGTACAGAAAAGAGAAGTGTGTTGGTTTGACATGAACGCTAAATTTCAAAAAGGCCAATTTCGATAAGCTGCGTCATCTAGTGTATGACACTAAATGGGACAAATTATTTCTAACACTGAACACTAATGAGCAGTGGGATTGTTTTAGGAATACATTGCATAACACTATTACCAAGTGTATACCAACGGGTAACAAAAATAAAAGATCATGAACTAAGCCTGCATGGTTCAATAAAACGGTAAGACAACACATCACAGACAAGAACCTGGCATTTATAAAATATACGATGGAGGGGACTGCATTGGTATTCCAGAGCTACAAGGAATACAATAAGAGATCTAAGCATGAAATCCGGGTGACCAAGATTATGAAAATCATAAAATCGCCAGAGTCTGTAGGAAGAGCCCACAAAAATTCTACCAATATATAAACAATAAAAAGTTAGGAAAAGAACAGGTGAGCCCAATAAAAGATGAGAATGGAAGATTAATCACAAACGACAGGAGAAGGCTGAGGTATTAAATTCATTTTTCTTCTCAGTAAACACTCAGGAGAAAGACGGGTTTAATGGAGATAAGAATGTGAGTAGCTTAGTGCGCAGGATACTGCAGTGGTTGACAGTGGCCGGGGTTTAACAAAGACTGGAAAAACTTAAAGCAAATAAATCATTAGGACCAGATAACCTACACCCCGGGGTACTTAAAGAACTCAGCCAGTTTATAGCGAGATCATTATTCCTCATTTTCAAGGATTTCTTAACCAGTTGACATCCGCGGTGTTAAACCCCCTTCCCATCCAGGCCATTTTTCAGTATTCAGCGCTGCGGTACTTTGACTGACATTTATTCCGTCATGCAGCGCTGTACTGAAATGAATTTTATACCCTTTTTTGGGGACAGATAGAGCTTTCTTTTGGTGGTATTTATTCACCACTGGGGGTTTTATTTTTTTACTATATTAAGGAAAAATTACCGAAATTTAAAAAAAAAAACAGTTTCCCCTATATTAAATGATAAAACATTTATTATTACCCAATTTTTTGGTAAAATATAAAAGATGGGGTCACGTCGGGTAAAAAGACACTAAACATGTCAAGCCTTAAAATTGCGTGCGCGCGCGAAACCTCAAAAAACGATAATACCCAAAATTGGCCCTAGGCGACGCTTTAAAAGCTGTTACCGCTCATCAGTTTAGTGTTATCAGTGATTGATGGCCCTAAAATGATTGCTCTCACTGCGACGTTCGCGGCGATATGTAACATGTGTAGCGCAATTGTAATTTTATAAGAGGTTAATTAATGGAAGGGTACCAAGTGACTGGCGGAAAGCTACGGTAGTTCCAATATTCAAGAAAGGTTCAAGATGCCAACCTGGGAACTAGAGACCAGTCAGTCTAACATCCACGGTAAGCAAACTGTTAGAGGGAATGATAAAGGACTACTTAGTGGATTTTGTTCATGACAAAAAGTTATATTAACTGATAATCGGCATGGATTTAGGAAGGATCGTTTTCGTCAGAACAACCTACTAACGTTCTATGAAGAGGTGAGTAGAGATCTAGATGGAAGGCCGGTGGATGTGGTATATCTGGATTTTGCCAAAGCTTTTGACACGGTACCACATAAATGCTTGATACACAAGCTTAAATTTATGGGCATAGATGAAATGGTGAGTACATGGATAGAGAACTGGCTACAGCAACGTGTCCAGAGAGTATTGATAAATGGCTCTTTTTCACATTTGTCTAAGGTCGAGAGTGGCATGCCCCAGTGTTCTGTGCTAGGCCCCATACTGTCTAACCTGTTTATAAATGATATCAAGGACAGTGTTAATGTTTCAGTATTTGCTGATGATACTAAAATTGGGAGAGTAATAGACACGGACTTAGATATTATAACATTACAGGAGGACCTGGATAAAATAGAGGAGTGGGCAACTTTGTGGCAGAAGATGTTTAATGTCGAAAAATGTAAAATAATGCACTTTGGGGTTAAAAACAGGCAGTCAGAAAACAATTAATGGGACTCGTATACACACACATACACAATCACACAAAGGTTGAACTTGATGGACCTGCGTCTTTATTCAACCTCAAATACTATGTAACATACGGGGGGGCAGCCATTTCTTCATTGCTTCAAATATGAACATGTCTAAAGTGTGCCTTAAAGGATAACTATGGGGTTAAGGCTTTTCCCCATAGTTCTCCTTAGGGTAACGGGAGGACACAAACTAGCGTACCCCCGTCACCCTAAGCTCAGTATACCGCAAGCTGTAGCTCGCGGTATACTGAGATGCCGCAGCTGAAGCGGATCCCGACAATTGTGCCGGGATCCGCCCAGCTGCGTGACTGACAGCTGGCTCTGCCTATCTAGAGGCAGAGCCAGCTGTAACCGCCCCCCCCCCCGTCCGTTACGCCAGTCAGCGCTGGAGGATCGGAGCGGGGAGGGGGGAATCCAGCCCCTCCCCTGTCACAGCAGAGAGCCGTGACAGGATCGAGAGGGGAGCGAACGCCGGGATGTGTTCGCTCTCCTCCCGATCTACTGAGCCGACCTGTGAGAGTCTCATTGTCACAGGTCGGCTAGAACTATGAGGTGAGTGAAAAGCACTCACCTCATAGTTCTCCTTTAAGACTTATAAGGTATGATTTTCCAGGTCGAGAGCTTCCAGTTACAGAGTTGTTCAACTCTTCAAAAGGAAGCAGCCAAAGTGTACAATACGTGAATAAGAACACGAAAAAGCCACTGCACCCAAACATCCAGTGTCGGTAGATGAACTTGAAATATGTAAGCTGGCCCAGGCCAGAACGACCCCCAAAAAAATAAATAAAATTGCCAGATATAACAAATAGTCGTCACCACATTACACACTTGCCAGTAAGGGGTAGAACAGCAGACAACATAGGATACCTCTTCTATACATGGTAAAATGCACCAGTTCAGTGGTAGAGTATAGAATACGGAGTTGAACTCTAATGTAGCATGGGTTCATCTATCATAGTCAATGGGGCACTACACTGACCTCTCAGTGGTAGGCTTTCACAGTGGGACTCTACAAGGTTCTTGTGGTATCGTTGTCAAAAAAGGGGCAGCTGTTAAGACAGCCAAAAGTAGTCCAAACAGTACTGAAAATGAATTTTGATTTTTCCAGCCACTGGAGGTATGCACCAATGGAAGGGTCCGGCTTACAGAAGACTATCTGCTTTACCACAACTTTATTTTTCAGATCAAAACGAAATTATGATTAGCACTATACAAAAGGTGAGAACTTTTGAGGCGTTATGGCATGGTGTTTTAACTTACTTTATATTATGTACCCTTTTAAATAAATTATCAACTTCACATTTTATATAATTTCCACAAGCCTATAAAACCATATTATTTTCATACACACTCAAAACAAAAAATGATTTACATTTAATTTCTTTGCATTTATATATTATTTTTTTGCATTTACAGTGTAGACCATATTATTTTAATACACACAAAAAATTGTGGCTTGTGGAAATATACATATATACATACATACATATATACATATATACACAGGTGAAACTCGATTAGAATATCGTGCAAAAGTAATTGCAGTAAGTGGGGGTTTTCATGAGCTGTAAGCCATAATCATCCCAATGACAAATCACGGCTTGAATTATGTAATGAGTCTATCTCATATATTAGTTTCACCTTTTAAGGTGCATTAGTGAAATAAATGAACTTTGCACGATATTCTAATTATTCGAGTTTCACCTGCGTGTGTGTATATATATATA
>NW_017307564.1:382337-417252 GCF_000935625.1 Nanorana parkeri
ATATATATATATATACACACATACACAAATTATAAATCATATTGCAGAGCCAGCCACCCTGTGAATCTCTGTGTGAATAGAGGCAAAACGAACGTATGTCACATACTTTTATTTTAGGTTGATTGTAATACCACATTATGGCCACTAGATGAAGCTGAGAAACAGGAATTTTATTGTTTCTATGCTCCATCTAGTGGCCATAATGTGGTATTACAATCAACCTGGTAAAAAAAAGTTCACAAGGCAAATTACTCTGCGAATAGTTTATATATAGACCCCATAGAGTGTATGCAATTGCTTACAATTCTTTTATTTCTTATTTACATTTTTTAACCTTTAATTGAAGCAATTAAAAATTATAAATTATGTAGAAAAGTGAAAACTCTTCCTAATTAAAATAAGTAATTTGTCTTGGCGTAAACATCCCTTAACTTCTCTTTTACTAAACATAACACGTCCTGTATGGAAAAAAATTGGGTTACAAGAGCAACATCAAATAAATAGGTAAAATTGATCCAACAATAAAATATTTAATAAACCAGAGCAAGGATAAGGATGTGCAAACTGTAGTACCCAACCAGAAAACTGAAATCTGATTATCTGCAATAGGGTATTCTACTATACTGGTCCATGAAGTAGGGATGCAACAAAATGACATTTTTAGACTGAAAATCAGAACATTCTAAATTTGTCAGGCTGATATATAGCACTTCCTGTTCATTCATAACTGGGGACATAGTAAGCTTGCTATATTCTCAGTTACTTACAAACACTGATCGCTAAGTGTTTGTGCTCGGCTCTCCATCCTGACTGCTCCACCCCCTCTCGCCCGTCACCGGAGCCAAGATATCCTGCCCGCTCGGCCTCCTGAGAGCCGTCTCCTCCCCACTGAGCGCCAACAGCTGGATTCGCTCCGTCTCCCCTCAGTTTCCCGCTGCCTCTGTCAACACAGAGAACAGCGGGGATTGGAGGGGACACAAACCAAAGCTTGCAGCTGGTGCTCAGCGGGGAGGAGATAAACTGGGGATCTACCAACTTTTTGGTCGTTTTTGTAAATCGGCATTTTGCCCATAGTAACATTTTCAGCTGAAATGTTGGTGCATCCCTAACGAATAGCATTACTAAAATAAGTTTAAACTAGAATGAGAGTTGTTGTTTTTTTTACATTAAAATGTACATTAGTATACCTAATGCACATTGCTACATTATTATACAAAGGCATACGACAAATTAGTATAAGCAGGATTTGATCTAACAAAATGTGAAAAATGTATTCAGACCATTGATGAACATCTATAAATAAAATCATTGCTACAGCTAAACGCCCCTTTTTTTCCCATGTTCATGTCTTTGTAGCCAGTTAACTGTTGTATATCTCTACCCCAACTATTGAACTAAAGTAACAATATGGATATATCGCAGAAACCAGAACGTACTGTAATCGATTTTAAAATCCTCCAAATGGTTCCCCCACATCCTGGGAGTAATGTCCACATTCCGGCCCTGCACTTGCCTGAATTAGACCTGAACTAGGGACCGTAAATTGGGCCCCTGTCAGGAAGCAGCTTAACATCACAACCTGTTTTAGCTGCTGAGGCTCTGGCATTGATACTACTAGATGACAAGGAAGCCAAGTCTAGGTTAACAATGAACACTACACTTGAGATTATGGGGCTCCCAAAAACCATGAGGAGGATAAAATGTATTTGCAGCCAGCCATGGTGCCTGATATTTAGCCATACTGCTATTGTATATATTAATGTACACCTGGTCAAGGTCACATTAAAGAAACTGGCCACACACTCAGGGATCTTAGTGAAGATGAACAGTGAAAGCTGCATATCTAGAAATCTAGGCGATTTAAGTTTTATGCAGAATCAATTCAAATTACACTTTAAAAAAGGACCAATGGGAAGCTTTAGAAGGCAACAGAGCAAAGCAGTGCTTTTACAAGTAAAAATCAATGTTTCTGGCATAACTTTAGCTGCTCAGTTATAATCGCCCAGGTTAATGGAATGTTTACTTAATTATTTTATCAGTTACAGTGAGCCTGTACTAGAATATTCACCATTGCTGAAATAGGCTGAATGCACTGTGCAATGAAAAAAAAGAGCCTAGTTAGCTTAGAGTGCTGACCATACCTCTTCCAGTCCTGCTTATAAGGAACTAAGACAGACCATCAGTGAAGAATCTACTCATCAGTCCCAATGAGTTAGTTCTGCAGAAGTGTATGGAAAAAGCTCAGAATCCCTCTCCACTATAGATGCAGGTAGAACGTCACAGTAATGCAATGACACAGGGATCTTTAAGTGGCAAATAGGTGGAATGACAGCATGTATAGTATTTTTTCCAGGACACTCACCTTCCTGCACTCCATTACTTTGTAAAAATGCCTCTGTTATAGTTTCACGCTAACGCTAGCCATGCACATGTTGACCCGGTTCTTCAGCAAGACCTATAGATGAAGCCCTCTACACCCGAGAGTCGCATCCACTACAGACCAATGAGTAATGGCTTGACATCTTCTGTCATATCTCCCATGACAGTGGTCTTGTCAGGTGGAACTACATAGTGAGACGGTCTCACGACTGTAACAAAGTTTATCAAACTATACAAGTATCCCTTCCCATGTAACCTAATCAAACTAAGTTCAGTTAACAAGCACATGTTTGTTAAGGTTCCTGCAGTCCACATACTATGTGACATGAACACATAAGACAACACTGGTGTATTAACTAAATAATACCAGCCCATTACAGTAACATTGCCCTTCAGCCAATGCTGGCATCTATTTACCTTTAGCAGAGGGTCTTGTTGATGAATATACATTTCCACGTCGTGCAGCAGCTTCTGTGTGGCGGCAGATAAAAACAATTACCATGTGTCGGCACTGCTGAGACTATTAGTTCTAGATCACCTTAAGTTAAAGCCTACACATAGTTGGTTGAGATGACAGACTGTCACAGCTATCAGGAGACATTAGCAGGAACTCCTAGCCAAAAGGGATGTATGTATGATGTCTTTGTAAACCGCAAATTCTACAAAATGTTTCCCTTTGCCACATTTAAAACTCTTTAAACGCGGCAAAGAAAACCAGTGCAGTGTGAACTACTCCTAAACATGACAAGTCTATAAAAGGAACCCCAGTCCACCTAAACCTCATATTTCAGATACACACTGGTGAATTAAATTACCCTTTGAATTCTTATATCCCTCAGGGATGCAGACAAAAAATATCTACATCTAAACTTCTGGATCTTCCCAGCAGCTATGATCATTATGAAGTCTTGTTGGATATTTCATTATAAAGAATGCAACAGCAGGGACAGGGAAACCAGCAAGAACACTCCAGAACTCTAGCTTCCCGAGAGATATGAGAAGGCAGCATAAGAACTGAAATGTCAGTCTTGGGTAGAATGACCGTGTAAGCCTCAATATACTTCTCATCAAAGTTACTAAATCATGTAAAATATTATCCAAATATGGATTATGAGTAACGTAACATCGGGCTCACCTGGGTTATTGTTGATCATGTTTTTCATCTGTCTGGCGGCAGGTTTGGGGAGTTTGGTTTCCTTTAATGCTAGACTGGCTGCGGCATGTTGCGCTTTCTTAATGCTTGTGCTCTCTGCATCCCATGACTGATCTCCTAGTGTCAGCTGTA
The DNA here is from genome assembly GCF_000935625.1 of Nanorana parkeri. Classification (NCBI taxonomy): domain Eukaryota; kingdom Metazoa; phylum Chordata; class Amphibia; order Anura; family Dicroglossidae; genus Nanorana; species Nanorana parkeri. The sequence goes on from NW_017307564.1 coordinate 386,002, forward strand.
CAGTAAATAACTGAAAAAGAAATGAAAGAACAACAAGTCAAAAGGGCATTTCAAATAATAAACACATTAAGCAATACTAATTTTTCCTAAAGAGAAAAAAAAACCACCTTACACGCATAAGTGCTAAGGAGATGTGCATCATTTTGAGTCAATAAATATTATTGACTTTACTACCTTTGGAGTGCGAGTGACTACTCTTATTCATCATTTACACGCATACCAGACCGAAGCATCAACTAGACTAGCAAATGGAAAATGTGCACTAAGGTTTCTGGGCCCTACTACGGGTACACACAACGAATATTGTTTAGAAATGTGGCGTCCCCATGCATGTCAGGAGTGGAACAATTTTTATTTATTTTTTCGGGTGGTGGGTCATAGTAATAGCAAGAAATATACAGCTAATTTCCAAAATATATTTATTTATCTTACTATTTTGCGTTAAATTTCACGCACACACAGGAGACATCCATTAACATTTACAACCAAATGAAGGCCTGAATAAAACAAAGTATGAGTCACCTAGATACATTAACAGGGTTATACACAAAAGGGTGAAGAGTTTTGGAGAAGGCAGGAGAAGTGAATAATCTAGGACAACATAGCTGAACTGGAAAGTGAGCTGAATTGGAGAATGTTTCTAAATCAGCTATGTTGTCCTAGATTGTTCACTTCTCCTGCTTTCTCCAAACTCTTCACCCTTTTGTGAATAGCCCTGTAAGTATTTTCAAGAATATGTACAGCTTTACCTACACGTGCTAAAGTTCCTGAATTAATGGTTTGGCACCTTGCCTCATAACTGATGAAACTTCTTAATAAATATTAAAACCTCAGACATTGGTGAAGTGTTTTCTGTTACAATAATGCTTTAGGTTTTCATCAGGTAGATGTCAAATACTTTCAGTCCATTTAATGAACCCAAAATATAAGGCCATCTGTAAACAATCTCAATAGAAACCTAAGGGAAAGAAGTAGACCACCACACTTCTGGCAATTCCAAGTTGCCTGGCTCTCACACTGCTCTTCCGGTGAACCATGACAAGTATGCAAATCAGGAGGTCTGACTTCACCGGCTGCATACTTACTCTGGGTCATGGACACAGATAGTAACAGTATCAGCACAAGAGCAAGTCTTGCATTTTCAAGCATAGGTCATCAATGGCGGACCATATATTCCTCCCAGTGCAGGTTCCTTTTTAAGGATACGTATACATTTAAAGGATACTTATCCACCCTGCCTAGGCCTACTGACAAACACTTCCACTTTTATCACAACTGCTTGCTTAAAGGGACACTAAAAACTCAGGAGGTAAATCTAAAAAAATGCATTCAAGTACAATAACCATTATCAATACTGGACCTTATTTGTGCATGACTCAGCTACAGATCCTCGAATCGGCTCCGATTTCCTGTTGACACTGCCCTTCCTTCTGGAGGGTGGCTACTGTCCGTGTGCGTGTTGTAAAGTAGCCACCACTACAATCTCGCTCCAGTGATGGATTATAATCTCAAAACAAATCAGTAAACTAAATGTGAGATTCAAGCCCATCATGGGAGTGAGTTTGGAGCGGTGGCTACTTCACAACACACAGGGATCATGGGGAACAAAAGTAGCCACCCTCCAGAAGGAAGGACAGTGTCAGCATGAGTTCAGAGATGATTTGAGGATCTACAGCCGAGTGATACATAAGTAAAGTCCAGTTTTCTTTAATGTAGACTGAATAGGGAGTGACCTTCTGAACTCCTTAGTTACCTCAAGATAATTCAACACACATCTTACCATGAGTTGAGAAAGTTATTTTTGACTGCAAGAGGGATAGGGACAGAACATAGGTAATGTGTGTAATGTTAAGCAGACGACAAATGGGCAAAATAAAACAGGCTCAGTGTTCAGAAGAAGGTAGTTAGAAAAATGTACACCAAAGCCACCACCACTAAAGGCACAGTTGTAAGGGGAAAAATTCTTAAGAGTACAGAATGCAATATTTCAAAAGTCTCTTTGGTTAGAGTCTGCAACATTACCAAAAGGTCCTCTTGAGAAAAACAAACATTCAAGGGCAATGGCCTAATTCTGATAACACTCTAAAAAATACATCTAGAAACGAATGGATTGTTAGCCAACATCTTCTCAAAAGTAAAAAAAACAAAAAAAACACAAAAACCCCAAAACATAAGTAGGGCTTTCATGACAGAAGAGCAGTGGAGTCACTGGAGGGGTACATAGCCGGGTGACACCATCGGAGGGGGTGACAGTCATTTTGGTGTCACAACCTCTGAAAAGTCAAGAGCCCAACAGTTGCACGAGAGAAGAGGGGACCTGGCGACATACCTTATCTTGTCGGTTGAATAGCCCCTCCTCTCTCTGCTGGTGTTGTGTCGCTATTGACAGAACACCAGTGTCCATCACCAAGATGGCTGACGGCAAGTAACAGCGCGTGACATCATGCACGTGCGCAATGACTTTGCGCATGTGCGATGAAGTCACACAAGTGTGATGAGGTCACAGCAGGGTGTCACCCGGTGGCCACTCTGGGTGACACCATGCCTCGGGACGCCCCTGCAGAAGAGACCCTTGTATATCAGAAAGCCACTCCCTTTTGTATCAACTGCTCCTCAGAAACCAGGTCTGCTTTAAATTTTAACAGCTAAATTTTCCAATAGATGGGCTAAGATGTGGACATTTTACATTCTCCTGGTTTGCAAACAGATCCATCTGTGGCAAACCTCACTTGCCTGTGATTACTGTCAAAATTTCACGATTTAAGGCCCATTCGAATTCTAGGACCTGGTGCTTGTTTAGGGAATTGGCCACAAGCTTGAGCGTTACCTTCAAATAAACTGCTGCCAAGGATGCCAAAAATTCTGACCACTTTAGAATCTCTTCTGCTAGATGGAGAACAACTGCTTCTGGTGACTTCCTTCCCCCTCCCTTTGGTAATGTATGCCACTGCAGTGGTGCTGTCTGATTACATGTGGACATGCTAATCTCATGTTAAGGGAAATGCCTCCTCCTCCACAACTGATGCTCCTTTTGAATGTTTATCTTGTAGAGGGCGCAGAAGTGGCCTTTAGCAGCCAGTTCCAGCTGCTTTTCATTGGTGTTCCAGCTGCTGAATGCCTGATGCCTCTGCGGTGGGCTGGAAGCCCACATGAGGCTTGCCCCCTCCCTTCTGCATTTCAGAGGCCCCAAACTGCAAAGCCACAACACCAACCCGGATAGGACGTCACCCCCCACCGACTCCAGAGACTGGACTCTGGTGCCCACACCACCAAGAGAGCCCTAAAGTAAATCTTAACAAGGGGAATACTCTGTGGAATGTGTCCACCTCTGTAGATGTGTAGGGCACCAAAGAGATCTCTTCAGGGGGGCAAGACGACCTAGGCAATGTAGGGGTTGATCCATAAGCACAGAAGAGCAGAGGGCCCTGAAGAATGGGGAGGGGTGCAGAAAAAGGTCCTGCAAACCACTGTGCACAGACATCTTAACCCCTTCGTGACTGACGACGTACAGTGTACGTCGCCAGCATAAATAATAGAATAAAATAGAATAAAATGGTGGTAGTCATGAAGGGGTTAAAAAAAGAGAAACCAGACAGCGAGGTCAGAGCAAAAAATAAAGTTAAGGAGTCTCACACCTTCAAAGCATTAACGCCTAAGAACACGTAGCACCTGCACAGTTCCAATTCACTGCTCCTGCCATGCCGGAAGCACAACAACTGACAAATTATGCGGAGAGTCCTCTTTTTAAAGAATTGAGCTGCAGTGCTTCCTGGGAAATGTGGGAAATTTTCTTCCCTGCTGTCCATGCCTGTCTGTAAGCCCTCAATATTATGGCATCATCTCCCAAGCATCCCCAGATTTCAACAGGAAGATGTAAACATTGGGGCAGATGTCAGCTGTCTTTCTGTGGAAAAGAAGCTTAGGAAGGCTGGGCAGGGAGAATATTTTCACTTTGGTAGAAACTAACTTTTTCTTTAACCATATTGAGTTCAGGTCACACCCAAGTGCTTTTTTTGGAATGTGCCAATATCAGCCCACATACACAAATATACTGTACATATACTTAAGCTGGCCATACACAGGTAGATGGAGTAACCTTACCTTGGAATGCGCTGGTCCTCTTTCATCCAGAAGTTTATATTGTGGCTGAATCCTATTAAAGCGGGCTAACTCATTCACCAAACACATTGGCGTTTTCTCTTTGGGGTTTGTCATGTTTTCATGGAGAGGCACTGGATATGGAGATAGAGAAAATGCTGTATTATAAGGCTAGTGGCAAATCTGAACAGGCTTCCTCTAGAGCAATTGTTTTGAAATCAAAAAAACAATAGTAAAGAATCTTTTCAAAGGCTTGTCAAAATAGGTCTTAAAGAACTCCAGGCAGATATAAGACACACATTAATGCGGCTCTGTATTCATTAATACATCATTCCATGTATCTTTTTTTAATGCAATCAACTATACAGCAGCCCCCAGACCAGGAGAGAGAACGAATGAACTGGGAGCCAACCAGATCTGCAGCATGAAGATGTGCCGACTAGGAACATGTTAATAGCAGAAAGAAATAGAGTGACCAGGGGATCACTATCAGTCTCCTTATGCTCTCCCACTGTCTAATCCATAGGCCGAGGTGAAGACAAGACACAACCTTATAAATTCTACAGTACATACCAAACAAAAAAGTGGTGTCAGCCACCTGTGCTGCGTAGTAAATCTCAGGAATGGATGGACAGACATACAGTCCAAATCATTTAGCAGGTTAAACAGTTCCCAAATAAGTATTTCATCGGTGTAATTAGCACTTTGCCTGGTGTTCCTCTTTAAGCAGATTTCCTATTAAATTACTTTGTATTGTAATGAGGCAAATCATATGTCAGCACCTTACACTTCTCCCCACCCTCAAGAGATCACCCTTTACATACGTTTCTCTGACATCTGACCACAATGATGTTTGTAGAAGTAGGTCTATAAAATCACCCGAAAAAAAGAGACAAAAAAAACCCACTTTCTTTCTGTAACACTGTAATAATATCCATATTTAAAGTGATACTAAACTCAGGAGTTAAATCTTAAAAATCCATTCAAGTACCTTAACTATTAACAAAAATGTATCATATTTGTGTATCACTCGGCTGTAGATCCTCAAATCATTTCTGAATTGGTGCGGACACTGTCCTTCCTTCTGGAGGGTGGCTACTTTTGTTTCCCATGTTCAATTTGTGTGTGTTGTAAAGTAGCCACAGCTACAAGCTTGCTCCCGTGATGGACTACAATCTCAATACAAATTAGTAAACTAAAATGTGAGATTGTAGTACTTCATCGGAGTAACTTTGGAGCGGTGGCTACTTTACAACACACACAGGGACCATGGGGAACAAAAGTAGCAACCCTCCAGAAGGAAGGACAGTGTCCGCACCAATTCAGAGATGATTTGAGGATCTACAGCTGTGATACACAAATAGGATACATTTCTGTTAGGGTACTTAAATGTATTTTTAAGGTTTAACTCCTGAGGTTAGTGTCACTGTAAGCTGATTGTCAGGCAGCAGGCTTGCCAATGACCATACCGCACATCTAGGAACACGAATGTGACTGGGACTATCCCCGAAAACAGACCCTGGCATCTCACACTGCACAAAGTTTTAAGAAGATTTTACACCTGTATTTTCAGCAAGTACAGAAAAGATCTGATTGATGTTGCCAGAAAAGAACCAATCGTATCTTCCTTCTGTAAAACTAATTCCCCATCCCCATTTAAAGAAGATGAACAAAAAGGTAGACATGTTTAAAGTCCAGACTGTAAAGAGTGAATGGACAGGAAGTGTATCAGTCTCAGGATCATCAGGAAAAAAAAAGGGGGGGCGGGGAAGACTTACAAATGAAAACGGATGCAACCACCACACCCAAGGACTGTTGAGATGCAAGACATTGATCTTTTGGATTTAGACATGTTTTAAAAGGAGAACTATGGTATAACCTTTTTTTCCCTCATAGTTCTCTTTAAGGTCACGGGAGGACACATGCGAACGTCCTCCCATGACCCAAAACTCAGTATATAGTGGGCTATGAGTGTAAGTCACTTACCCATAGTTCTCCTTAAAGTTGAATAGGTTCAGTTCTACTATCCAAGAACTAATATGGCGCCCAGAAGTCAAAGAATGGCAGCCGCTATCATTCTCAGCTGCTCATGGCAGATTGCCTTTAAAGGAGAACTCAAATCTTTTGCCATTTGCATTCAAACAGTACAAAAGCGGCAAGACGATCTTATTGAATTGTATATGTTGCTTAATAATTGGCATGCATTACACATCTCGGTCCAATAATGTCCCTGCCAAAGGATTTGTAATGCTGTATAACCAGTTTTAAGCCTCAAGCATCCCTGCGAGTTAGCACCTCCAGATTCAAGTCACCTTCTCCCCTTTCTCCCATAATGCCTATGCTGCCTACCAACACGCACAAACACTGACACATGGAGATGTGAAGAAGGTCTGAAGCTTTGTATAAGCTCCAACGCAGCTCACTTGGGGCTGAGGAGGGTGAATGTGAATGCTTGGGGAATGTTAGTGTTAATAACAGAGGAAATGGATCATAAAGAGAACCTGTTAGTGTTACCTCTAAGGGCAAAGGTTCACTTTTAGGCACCACCCTCTTTTTGTACACAGCAGAGCAGTTATTATAACAGGTTTGATTGTACCTTCCAAGAATTTGGCTTTCCCATCTTCAGCAGCCACACCTGGTGAACTTGCAGAGGAAGAAGAATCCACCAAACTCTCAGGGGGGCTGCCTGTGGCCGTTTCTGTAGTTGACCCATTCAGGGAGCTTTGCACACTCATCTGACTGGCACTGGTGGCAGGAGTGGGTAGCACAGAAGAAAAAGAAGAGTCACACATGGATGCAGATGATGGTGCCTTGATGTGTGCCATTCTCTAGCTCTGTGATGCAAGAAAAGAAAAACATGGATTAAAGCACAGCAATTCAACTCATAGTGTACATTTTACAAAGAAAACACCAACTGTGTGCCGTGTGTCTGGCAAGCTTGTATGCACAGCCATAGTTAAAGTGGGCCTAGCATGAAATAGAGGTTTTCATGTTATGTGCAACTGACCTCATCTGCTCTTCTCTCTAGAGGGATGGAGCCATCTTTGTTCAAGCATCATCTAGGGTCAGCATCTACAGGTGAAACTCGATTAGAATATCGTGCAAAAGTACCGTATTTTGCGGTCCATAAGACGCACCGGACCATAGGACGCAGGGAGGTCCGGCGCGCCTTATGGAGCACTCGAGACTGTAGCTTCTGTCACAGCTTCTATGACAGAAGCTGCAGTTAGTGACCGCTGAGACAGGTGGCGCTGTGATTACAGCGCCACGGTCTCAGTGATGACACAGAGCAGGCGAAGAACGTCTATTCTTCGTCTGCTCTATGGTTATCTCGATCGTCGCCGCTGCTCGGTTTTAATACGAGTGATCTCATAACTGCAATGCTAGCTTAGAGAGGACACAGCCGTGTGCATTGTGGTGCCTGCGCAATCCACAAATTTCTGACACAGACCAGACCCTGTCTGAAGCCTCTCACCTCGCTGCAAAGTTACAATGTTGCAGTCTGTTCACTGGGAGAGATGAGACTGAGGAAATGGTTCCTACTGCCTGCAGCAGACTGGTCACAGAACTGGAGGTCAAAGACTACTTTTTGATAGTAAAAAGGTAGGTTTTTTTTATTTTATTATTAATTATTATTATTATTATATTGTTACTTTGTGTCAGGTCAACATGAGAAAACAGTTCAACACTAAGGGGTCTGTTTATATATTTTTTTTATCCAAGATTCATGCATTTTTAGCCAAGAATTCACACATTTTCAAATTGGATGTAGTAAAACAAATGTGGGTGAAAGTTGTGTACATTTTGTGTGACTTTTTTAACTAAACCCGAGTGTGAGAAATGTGAACTTTGCTATACATTCAAAAATTCTCCTATTCTTTTGAAAGAAAGCTTCAGACACAACATCTTAGCATTCTTATTTGAAACAGAAGTCGTCTCTGTCATTATTAGGAAACGAACACAGAGATTAATGGTATCACTTTATAAAGTGCCAATTATAACGATTTGCAAATGTCTGTAAGTAGGCGTAAGAAAGGATTTCCCAATGTTCACACCTATTATGCAGAAGGTAGATTTCTCAATGCAATATCAAATGTGGCCAAGCTTAGCAGCCCACATAATTCCATATTTGTACAAATCTACAGCTCATTTGTATCATAACCACCAAGTCATTTCCAAATGCAATAATGACTACGCATGTTATCGCTGATAAATACCGAATTTTGATCTTTGTAACCCTGAGGGTAAATACTGCGCTGACAGCACGCCTCTGAACTAATTTCCCACTGCTACTTCCAGTGATGAAAAAGAATTGAAGCAAATTGGGTTATTCCCAAATTAAACCAATCAGGTGTTATTTTTCATATAATCGATTCCATAAGAACTGCTAGCTGGAACCTGACTGGTTCTTATGGGCAACACTCCTCCCATTCTTCACAGTAGGTTTTGATATTTAACTCTTGGTAGATAGCAGAGACATACAACTTCAGGCTGGCAAGTCTGCCATCAAGTGGAACCAGCAACAGAAGCAAGGAAGAACGGGGCTTTTTTATACCATAAAATAATTCAAAAGTTTGTCAGAAATGAATTCTCACATTGAGCCAGAATGTACACTTCCAAGTAAAAAACTTTAAAATATCAAGAATAACAACAGCCAGCCAGATAGGTGGCCATCAGGGATGGGACTACCACTTTGCAGGAACACGCAACTGTGCAGCAGTCTGAGAACGCCTGACATGCAATAGCTCTAGTGTTACATATAATTTGCACAATACAGACATACATACACACAGGTAACCGTTAGAAATGTTTAGTAATGACAATCTGCAAACACAAAACTTCTAGATAATTGCCGGCTTTGTATTTTTTGCATACCTTATTTTTATTTTCTTCCCCAGTCTTCTGACAGCAGCCATTTTAACTAAGGGCAGATTAATCCATCTCCATTTACTTCCTGGAACTCTGGCACATGCGACTAGGACATGTGAGCGTGCACATTATTCAGGAGAAGAAAATGATTTTCCATGAGATCTCATAACATTACAGGTGATTTCCCAGCAATGCTCTGCTAATGTAATCTTCCCAGGATGCAATGCTTAGGTACATTACATCAGGTGTGCAAGAGAGGACCAGAAGTGGAAAAAAAATTTAAGTAAAATAAAATATGTTTGTTTAGCTAATGAATGCAAGATTATTTCATATCAGCATGCAGCACTGTATGCTGAAGTAATTTTTAGTCAAAGGGGGTGAAGGTCCACTTTTCCTATTAACAAAAATATATCTTATTTGTGTATCACTCGGCTGTAGATCCTCAAATCATCTCTGAATTGGTGCCGACACTGTCTTTCCTTCTGGAGGGGGGATATGTTTCTTCCCCATGGTCTCAGTGTGTATTGTAAAGTAGCCACGGCTCCAAGCTCACTCCTGTGATGGACTACAAGTTCAACACAAATTAGTAAACTAAATATGAGATTATAATCTATCATGGGAGTTATTTTGGAGCGGTGGCAACTTTACAACACACACATGGACCATGGAACAAAAGAAGCCACCCTCCAGAAGGAAGGACAGTGTCCGCACCAATTAAGAGAAGATTTGAGGAAGGTTTAAGCGATTTTGTTAAACGGTTAAGGAACTTAATTGTATTTTTTTCTTTAAGATTTAAGTCCTGTGTTTAGTGTCACTTTAATAGAGTTTTTCATTTCACTACCATAAAATTGCATCAGCTTTGATTTGACAGGGAGCAATGCTCCATAAGTAGGGCTGCAACAACTAATCGACTAAGTCGATTATAAATGTTTTCAATGTCGATGATAAAAGTTGTCAATGTTTTCAATCATCGATTAATCGGCTTTCGATTAGTTGGCCCTGTTCATGGCTGCACACACGCCCTGTGCGCCGCCCGCCGCACCTCCTCCCCGCCTCATGCTCGCTGCTACCAGACCCGTCAACCACCCGCCCACATCCGCGATCAGCACAGGGACTTGGGGAGAAGTAGTAAGGAGGAGCAGGCGTGGGGAGATGGCAGCCGCTGACAGACAGGCCGATCTCAGAAGCAAGTTGCTGGAAGACTGCTCAAGTAACAAAAAAAGGGGGTTGTTACGTTCCTGGAGATACAAGCTCCAAATTTGCTCCCTGTAAAGTTAGGTCTGTCTTACCTGATCAATAACCATTAAAGGGAAAACACAACAGATAGGTTCGGTCCACCTACTTAGTATAGGCAGTCCAAGGGTTAATTTAATGATCGGGACAGACCATGAGTATTTAGATTGCTTTAAAATTTAGTATTTATTTAAGTATCAAAAATAGTAACAGATATGGCCAAACTCTTTTCGTCGACTAGTTAAAAAGCAGAATACACGAAAAAATAAAAAACAAGAAAAAATACAAAAACGGAAAACTATTTTACAAAAACATAACTGACTGTGGATTTCGTTGCCTTTAGTAGGACTGTCTATGCCCCTTAGTATTGTTACACCTTTGTTACAGCTTGTGGCTACTTCCCAATTAAGTATAGAGATTTGTTTTGTTCGTTGGATAATCTTCCTGTGTGTTATCAAGTAAGCCTGCACTTTCCCACACATGGTGCTCTATAATGTATTGCTGGGATAGTGGGATTTGTATTCCTCTATAGCTGATGGTACATTGTGCTGTATGTTATACAGCGCAATGTACCATCAGCTATAGAGGAATACAAATCCCAGCAATACATTATACACTGTATGTATATTATGTTGCTGGGATTTGTTGTATTCCTCTATAGCTGGCGGTATTCTGCATTGCGCTGTATAGAGGACTACAAATCCCAGCAATAATACATTATACAGTGCAATGCAGAATACCACCAGCTATAATGTGCCATTGCTGGGATTTGTTGTATTCCTCTATAGCTCGTGGTATTCTGTATTGCGCTGTTGCAATGTATTATTTCTGGGATTTGTAGTAATCCGTAGCCGGTGCCATTCTGCATTGATTGCTGTATAATTTTATACTTTCCATTTCACTATATTGCACACCACACTTTTTTTTTTACCTCCACCGCTCCAAGCTTGATCCTGTGAGGGACTACATGTTACCTCCAGCATATAACATGTACTATATTATAGGAGTCAAGAGTGAGGTTCCATTTATTTTCTACTGATAATGCCTTATAAAAACATAGTATAAACTGGATTAAGCAGATGATATCTTTACCTAAAGCTCCGACTATCCCTGCCTTTGTAAGCCAATTAATTTTGTAGACTATGGCTTGACATTAGAAGGTGGACCTATGTTCGCAGATTTATACACCAAAATTCAAGCTTTCCAAACCAGCAAGCAAAGGGACTCCTAGAAGCTTGAAGACACTTGTCCGGACCACCAAACACCAGAAGATGAAACAATCCCTCACCCCATCTTTTAAATAAGGACAACATATTATATCTAAACAATTAAATTTGCCGTTAGCTATATGGTCACAAAGTGAAGGAAGAGATCAGGGCTAGGGAAAATTGAAACAAGTAGGCTACTTTAGAGGAGTGTAAAAAAAAAAATAAAAAAAAATAAAAAAATCACAAAAAGGCCGCAAGATTACTCTAAGAAGGCATACTTTGATAGGATGGTCATAAAAGGATCCCAGATAGATGAGAATAGGGCACTCATCCGCACAGCAATGGTATCAACTTAGATAAAGGATAAGTATGTCAAGTATCTTGATGGAATATTCCTGTAGGTGCTTCAAAAGGAGACTTTACCAAAGCCTGAAGGGTTGGAGACAATTAGTCCCAAGAGGAAACAAGCCTTGGAATGCCTTAACCTCTTGCCGTCCGCCCGTAGTAAAAAAACGGACGGACGGCACTGCAGCATCTGCGGGTTGCTGTCTCCAGACGGCAATTTTTTATCCTATACTGTACTAAAATCCTGTAATCCACAAAAAAAAAAAGTAATGGCACTGTAACATACTGTCATTTTGTAATTGAAGTGTACTAATAGCTAATCTAGAATCAACATCACCTTAAACAATGGATTAAGGTGGCAAGTCAAACAGGGACAAAAACTATTAAACATCAATATAGCTGTTACTGGTACAGATTTACAGCTTCTGAGAAGACATGGCCCAAATGACCTTTAAAATGAAGTAATAACCCCCACAGAGCTCAAACTATCAGATGCAAAAAGAATAACAGCCTTTGAGGAATTTCCTAGGCAGGTTCCAGTGGCTGAATCTGAAGGGCCAAGTACCTGATTTTTATAGGCCACCAAAGAGCACTCACAATCAAGTTTAGGGAGGGAACTATACAAGTTCCTTAATATCACAGAGAATCACCTGCATTTACAATTTAGAAGGGAAAGAGCCTACCAGCATAAACCACCCCTTGACCAAATGCAGCAAAATATTACAATGAGGCTTGCAAACTGCAGTGATGTCCAAAACACACAAAATGGGTGAGGGGGGAATGGTTTAAACTCTTGTATGAATTGCATTTCTTGTAGAAACTGGGACCAATCATCTTTCATTGCTGTCCTGGAGGATTAATGGGGAGATCAGATTATTTAAAATGTTGGGCCTATAGGAGGAAAGGAAGCCTGTGTCAGATTTCTAGAGTCTATGGGTTCAGGGCAACAGATTGCCCATTACACACAAAGTAATTCTGCAAAATAAACCCTTCACATCAAGAATTTTAAACGAACCTACAGCTGTAGGAACTGGTGCTAAAACTGTTACCTTCAGAAACAGGTACAGCTTGCAGCCGACATTCGATAACAAAAGCATAAAGTCATAGTCTGAGATAATGTAAATTTGTTTTGCTCTTTTTTTTGGAGAACCGAAACTGGTTCTCCAAAGAAAGTGCTTTTGCATCCACAATGTAAAATGCAACCTTTGGTTCATAGACAGCACTAACGGTTCTCTAAAAATAGAAAACCGTTATAATACAAAGTTCACAGAACATATTACAAAGAATTCTGACAGTTAACACTGCACAGAAAATATCAACTAATCTGAAAGGATGTTACACAGAAACATCTCCTAACCGTTAGGAATTTCAGTTCGGAGACCTTCCCACTGAAGATACCAGGTCACCATATCCAGCCAAAGAGGTCTATTCTCATTGCAGCCATAGGTGTCTCAGCCTTCCTACTGCTCACCTTTGTCTAGCATAGTCAAGTTAATGTCTCATGTCAAAACTCTGAACAGATATCCTACTGCAACTATCCACTGGATTTTTGGTAAGATATAGTAATGGATTGGCAAGACATTCTTCTTAGAATTATGGCCAGTTCACTCAGCCACCAGTTGATCTCCCACAATATATTTGGGCTGTGGAAGCAAAGCAGAGCACATGGAGGGAACTTATATAACCATGGGCAGAACAAAACACCTAAAAGGGAGATAAACTTTATCAAGAGTATCCAAAAGGGCAATAGAAACCAAACCACCAGAGCTGCATGAGTTTACTGCTTATCAGTTAGCCACCCTGATGCGGTCAGCCATCTTAACCTTTTAAAAGTAGATGTCCTGCCCTTGAGACGCATTATTAACTTCATTAGAAAGAAAACTATTTGCATCTGTCTTATCCTGGCTTCTACTTGTTACCAGGGGCTTCTACTTTCTAGACGTTCTGACCAAGTCTTGTCTTAAGAATTAAACCAAGTCAACTCAAGATTCTTCTGTTCATTGACGGTGTCCTTATCGGCTATTGAAGCTCTTTCCTTAGACAGCAATACCGCAGACGGTGGGAGCTCCGGCCGAAGGTCTTGGAAGAAAGTGACAAGGATCACACAGGAACACAGAAGGGGCTACTCTGGCTAACAATGCAGCCTAGTTGTGGTTACTGCCATAAAGTAGAACTTTTAAAAAGTTAAAATGCATGGAAGGTCACTTAATGGTTAAAATGAATTAGACATCCCACAGGTAGAATGAAACCCTTTGCAATGACCACAAGTGGGTAGAGCAGGAAACTCAGGTGCGTAGATATCTCCACAAATCCCCAGGAGATAATTATGTTGGACGATGATTCAACCTGCCGTCATCTATCTGAAGCGGAAATGTCAATTGTGGGTGGAAAGAATTTAAAAAACAAAAATACTAGAATTTCATGGACACATTTTTCCTCGGTCGCTCTTTACTTGAAGAACACAAAGTGCTATCTGACGTTCTATTTCTTTGAAGAGGTTATTATGCTGTTCTGCCGTAAAAAGCTGAATGACAATATTAAAATAAATAAAAAATGGTTCAATGCATCCAACAGTGAGCCACGTCGCATCCCTCACTGACTTTCCAACTCCTCAATGCTGATGGCAGAAAAAGTCCAATGAGTCTTCATGTTCAATACAGCGTATTGGACATGAGGACGCCAAGGGATATTCCATCGATGGAGTCGAAGAGGAGACAGCCAGAAAAGACGAGTCTAGGAGCCAGCCGGGATCGTGGTTCGGATGAGTATAACTAGTTTGGATCCCTAAACAAAATGAGCACTTAACCCTTGCAGTGTGGGGGTAGGCACAATGCAAGGGTTAAGATTATTTTGCCTGGAGTGCTTCTTTAAATGTATTATAAAGAACTTGCATAAAAATATGAATCTGTCCTGATCAGCCTCTTGCAATCCAACGCACAGTATCGCTTACACTGGGACAGGGGCAGCACCGCTCTGAGTAAGTGAGGATTACTGCTTTGCACAGAGCTCTCAGTCAACAGTATACAAATGCTTACAGAAGGAGAGTGTAGCGACCACATCAGTGAGCTGCTTCTCCTTCTTGGTCCAATTACAAGCTAGAGAAGGTGGTGAAGTTGTATTTCTTAACTGCAGTAGAGGACACTTTGGTCACCATCCTGGCTATGCTGTCTGGCAGGAATACCCGGATCACAAGACTAGCTGAAAAGAATTGCAGAACCTTTTGGCACAAAACATAGTTCACAAAACCGTGTTGACCATTTGCCAGAAACCCAACTAGTTTCACTTTCCTAGCTAAAGTCCAGTGGAGGCGCAATCAGCACAAATACACCAGTTCCATCTTATTGTATGTCAATGCCTACTTGCTGCACCAAGTAAGTGCCCATTCTCCTTAACGAGCAAAGGTTTTTTTTTTTTTAATCCTTTGCAATGACCACAAGTGGGTAGAGCAGGAAACATAGGTGCTGTACCTTCATTCGGAAACAATGGGATTCTCTTTAGGCTTTGGAAGCCCAGGACACGGTAGGCTGCCAAAGAGCCCAAAGCACTCACATTTCACGGCAAGAGCATCCATTCATAATCTTTTTTAACTATCTAGAAGTCCTCCAATACATAGAATTCAAGAACAACAAGCTCACACAGGACTAAGCTACACAGGTCATTTGATTAATCATTAAAATTGCTAACTGATGGAACAAGGTCTACATAAGGCATGGCTAAGACTTACTGTGTAGCTTACATTATAGGGAACCATATGTTCCATCAGCTAGCTGTCTCTAACACTCCACATATTAATCACTGGCAATTTTACCTGTAGCGGAGGCCTTGAATGAACAAGAAAAGTGGTTGCCAAAAATGTCCTTTCCTGAGCAGGCCACAAGAATACCTCTAATACAAGTACTAGGAGGTATAGATCAGGACTAGACAAATCCCAGGTCACCATGTTGATGAAAAAAAATCGCATCCTGGCACCTGGCCTTTTGTCAACTCGTTCACTGTCCCTCGCAGCTGCCTCCGCAATCAGTTCTGCTCCCCCATCCTCCTCCTCCCCGCTGGGCTCTGGCTGCAGCGGACTGAGTTCCCCCGCGGCTCTTCCCACCTGCATTAGCAGAGGCAGCGGGGATCGGACGGCTACAGCCGGCTCCCAGTGGGGAGGAGAGACCGCTGTCAGCCACTGTTCCCCGCCCCCGCTGCACCCCTGCCTTCCAACAGCCCTACTTGCACCTCTGCCGCCCCTCTTCCCATTCAGCGACTCTCAGCCACTGGATAGGACACTTGTAGCAGGCGCTCGAAAGCCGGCAACAAGCATCTCATTCAGTGGCTGGAAGCAATAGCCAGCCTACTACTGGTTATTTTAATGTGCACTATTCAAGAGCAGGCTGGCTATTGCACCCGCCCACTGCCTGCTGTCAATCAGCAGAGGAGGACCTGAAGGAGATGGTTCTTGATTGACAGCAGAGAGTGGGCGGGTGCAATAGCCAGCCTGCTATTGCTCCCAGCCACTGCCTGCTGTGTTTACAGGCAGCTGTCATTCCCCAGTGAAGTGAAACAATGACACTCTGGGTCTAATAGACCCCCTAATTCCACCTTAAAGATAACCTATCATCTCCAAAGTGCCATCACATAGGGGGCTTACACGCCCCCCAATGTGACAGCAATGAAGTTAAAACAAAAATGGTTTAAAAAAATAAAAGTTGAACTAAAATGTAAAACAAAAAACGAAATTAAGTCCCCCGCCCCGCGAATGCATGCAAAAAAAACAAAAAACCTGGTTCCTAACTTTTTTAGCTGGCACCTAGATTCAAATATAATTTGTCAAGCCCTGGTATAGACGAATCAGAAGAGAACCGGTAAGGGATTCCCTCAATTTGCTATTGGCAGTATTTCATTCTACTGAACTGCTTTCACACGCTGCCTCTACCCAGCAGCCTATATAACTAGAGCTGCAGCTAACGATTATTTTCAAAATCGATTAGTTAGACCACTTGGTTTGAGCCCTAGGTGGTGAATCAAGGGTCACACAAATGCATATTTCCTTCCTTCGATTATGATAACTATAGGTCCCTAGGTTGTGGCTTTTCTGATACCTTTGTTATTTGTGTATCAAATAACGCCATAATCGTATCTATACAATTCGGCATCATGTTCTCCGGTCAGTATGCATCATCTAACAAACATATATGAAATAACTGGTTCTCAGCACCCCCAAAGAAGAAAATAAGTTTGTTTGGAAAGCTTTGGGAAAATTGGTGTGGGTTAGATATGTCAGTCTACACAAGAGTGGTCTGGGGGACCTCCATATGGGAGGAAAATGGACCATGTTACTAACTGGAGGAGGAACCAGGAAGTGTTGCAGAGGCAATACATGGAACACCATCAGGAAAGACACCATAGCACAACACAAGATATAAATTATCAAGTTTGGAGGTACTTTCTAAGGGCCCATTTACACCAGATCATCTCCAGACCAGATTGTTTCTGGACTCAAAATGCATCCTAATGTATCCCAATGCTATTTCTGGCCTCTGTCCACACAGCGCAGTCTGATCCAGACCAGAAAAAAACTGCATGTCTCATTTTGTCTGATCCTGAATGCACTGTGGGCAGGTTCAAACCATTTTCCGGATCAGATCTGGACCGGGAAATGGTGCTTCTACCCCTAAAGCCAGAGTGGAAACTGGTCTTATGCCAGAAGTGGACAAATTAATATGAAATTTAGGAGCCAGCCTGTACAATCCAGGAGCCAGCTGGATTTTTATTTTAACGCATCAACTCCATTAATCTCCCTGGCGGTCTGATTATTTCAGGGTTTTTTTTTCACTTTTAAATCTCCCGCCGGTTCCGCCCCCTGCGACACGGGCACTCGCAAGGGTAGCGAAAACGGATGCCGGCATCGGCCGGAGGACAAGGTAAGTTACACACAGTGGGATTACCGGTTTTGGTACTAAAAATTAACCCCGAGCCACACTCAGGAATACCGCCAGGGAGGTTAGCAGCAACTAAAGAAAACCTGAAAAGTTAGGCACCAGCTGCAATTTTTAAGGAGCATTGGCTACATGGCTCCTGGGGTTTGTCTGGCCATGTCTTATGCCAAATGCAGCCAACCAAACATTGCTTTTCATTCATCCATTCTGAACTGGGAAAACGTATTTGTTATCAGGGAGAACAAGTACAGTTACTTGGTCCAATCTACATCAATGTTATGCCTAAACAGGTAAATGTTTACTACTACTATGCAACTAAAATTGTTCAGTCTTCTTGTAAGATAGGTTATATGGCGCATTCTCTAATCAAAAAGGCTAAGTACATAGTTCCCAATTTTAGAAATTGTTCAAGGTTTTCAGCCAGAATGTGGTTACTGAAACCTTCTCCCCCACCCCCCACCCCACCCATATACAGTAACAGGCTTTATAGCGCAAAACTTGATCGCATATATTTAACACTGCCTATATCTGTAGTTGGGCTATCCCACTGTCAAATATTGTCTCTGAAGCTACAAGCCCAACTCCAGGGTAGTATTTTAGTGTCCCCCTGGGCCAAAAATAATAACAATATCTGGCTGAAATACTCACAGAAACCCACTGCAGTACCTCTTCTTCGCCACAAGATGTCCTCAGTCTTCCGGGTTGATAAACTGGAAAGACTAAGGAAGGACTTGGAGCGCAGGCACTGCCCCCTGAACACAGCACCCTGCACTGATGCAGAGCATGGCGCTGATGACATCAAGTTTATGGCACTATTGCTTCAATTATATAGAAAATTCCTACCGGGGCATCTTTCTAACCCTAAACACAATCAAGAGGCCAAACCGAGAGATCCCAATTCTATTGTTTCTCTACAAATGTTCTTTTGTACCAGTGTGGAGAATCACCCTCGCTTGATATGAAAGTGTCACCTGTCACCAGAACAGAAAGGGCTCTATCACACCCGCTGCATGGGGGTGGCATTGTTCCCCATTGATAAACGCAGGATTAACTCAAGGCCACAAATGGTTGTCCATGTGCCCTGTTCACACCACAAATATGCAGCGGCATGCATTGTAAAAAAAAACGTAGCATGTCTACATGTTTTATACAGCACAATGCATGTTGCAATGCACTATGCACTCCAGAACATAATGCACACCCACTGGGGCAGATGGGCCCAAAGTGAGGGAAAATCCAAAAGTTGACAACTGTCACCAGAACAGGAGGTGAAGTAAAATCTTACTATTGGGTCACATGTTGCATTAGCAGTTCTCGTAGGCAAAATTTCCTCTCAGTTTAGGAAAATTTACTCTTACTTCCTGTATTGTTTGAGGGGCAGGAAGTGAGGAGAAATCTCTAAAGGAGAAACAGCAAATAAGCCTAAAGCGGACCTTTACACTCAAAAATCAAATTCTACCAATGCATCCCACTATGTATGATGATTATTAATAGCATAGACATGTAAAATGGTGTGATTAGGAAATACTTACACTTGCAGAGCATTCACTTCCTGCTTTGAAAGGGCAAAATGACTTCAGTTAGCCAAAACAATGCACACTGGGATTGCCTTGTCATCAGCAGAGCATTGCTGGGAAATCTCACGAGATCTCAGGGAAAGGCATTTTCCTCCCCTGAGATAATGTACATGGTCACATGCCTTTGTCACATGTCTAGTCACATGTTCCAGAAATTCAGGAATAGGAGAGCTAGTAATCTGTCCTTAGTAAACATGGCCACTGTCGGAAGACTGGGAAAGAAAAGAGAAATAAGGTATGCAAAGAATACAAAGCCCACAATTACCTAGACGTCTGTGTTTAGAGATTGTCATTACTAAACATTTCTAAAAGGTGTGTTTGTTGTCATTTTAAAGCCGTCGTGTTAAAGCTTAATACTTTCACAGACCCCAGAGGTTTGCATTAAAGTGTATCCAAAGATTAGGGAAGGGTTAGAGCCAGTCAGCTGTTCCTGCTGCTGAAAGTCACAAGCCCCATTTGTCCTGGTGACCACTACCACAGGAGTGGGCAAAATCATTTGAAAGCGGGTCTGCCTAATCCAAGCGCCAGCTCCATTGACAAAAACTACAGAGAACCTCAAAAGTTTGGTGCCGGCTGTCATTTTTCAGGAGCATCGGCTACCTGGCTCCTGGGATTTGTCCAGCCCGGCTTTACCAATGGGACTGAAAGTAGAAGAAAAATCTAAAGTTTTAGTTGTCACCAGCCCTTGGATGACACCATCCAGTCCTATCCCTAAAAAGGGATTTCCCTCACTTAGTAGAGATTTCCTCTCACATCTACCCGATAGGACACATATAAAAACCCAACCTCTACCTAAAAAGGAAAAAAAAAGTTTTGGCTTTAGATAAACTTTATACAATTCTGTTGCGATTGTTGGAAAAAAAGCAGAATAGAATACTTCCCTGTCCCGCCTCCCGCACTGCTGATATTTGTGCTCACAAAGAGAGAAGCCTGTTGAAGAATCTTCTGGATGTGTTGGATGCCGGTGTCCTGGCTGTGGGCTATGGTTCCTTCCATCAGTCCTATGGCATTGTGGAGTCCTGTAATGACATACAAGCCAGCAGAAGGAACCAACTCAGGACACCAGGGATCCGACACATCCGGAAGGGAAGACTCCATAACAAGCTCATCCCTTCTGGCAACATGGGCAGCAGGACAGAAGTGTTCTCCTCTTTACCGGCAGACCTGGTTTTATTACAATAAAGACAATGGTTTCTAATGGTGGGAAAAAGTCCTTCATACAATACATGCTGTGCAGGCTTATGTCATGGACCACAAACATAAACGTGTGACATCTGTGCAGTCATATCCCATGCTTGGTGACTGTATGGGCCTGCAGAATTGAATGGCACATGTGCATAGCACACATGCTAGAGGCCAATCTCATGCGTGTGACAACCCACATGCTAAAGGCCAATCTCATGCGTGTGACAACCCACGTGCTAAAGGCCAATCTCATGCGTGTGACAACCCACATGCTAAAGGCCAATCTCATGCGTGTGACAACCCACATGCTAAAGGCCAATCTCATGTGTGTGACAACCCACATGCTAAAGGCCAATCTCATGTGTATGACAACCCACATGCTAAAAGGCCAATCTAATATGCATGACACCCCACATACTAAGGCCAATCTCATGTGCGTGACAGCCCACATACTAAGGCCAATCTCATGCGTGTGACAGCCCACATACTAAGAAAATCTCATGCGTGTGACAGCCCACATACTAAGGCCAATCTCATGTGCGTGACAACCCACATACTAAGGCCAATCACGTGTAGGACACGCCACATATTAAGGCCAATCTCATGTGTGACAAATCATACAGGGCAAATTAATCTACCAGCATGTCTTTGGAGTGTGGGAGGACACTGGAGTACCCGGAGAATACCCTAACAAGCACAAGAAGAACATGCAAACTCCATGCAGACCGTGCCCTGTCTGGGATTCTAACTGCTGCAAGGCTGGTGCTAACCACTAAGGCACTGTGCTGCCCAGAAAATGCAAACCACAGCAACCAATCAGATTTCTGCTTGCAATGAAAGAAGACTTTTGATTGGTTGCTATGGGTTATTTCACGTCCCAGCCCTGCCTAAGCAAGGTAGACCAGCACACTGCACGGCTTCCATGTGCATGGAGCAGACAAAGGTCAGAGAAAAGTGCGGTGACATGATATCACATCATCCGGAGACGGCCGGGTACATGTTGTGACATGACTGTGACAAGTGCCGGCCCCGGGATCCTGCGCTGCAGGTCAGTCTATTGCACTGCAGTGCCCCATCTACCCCAACCCTGCGATGTGCGGCATGGTGCAGGAGGAAACCTTGTGACAAAGCATCAGATGCCTGGGAAGGATGATGCACAAGGTAAGTGATCTGCTGCACTGGACGATGTCAGGGGATGACCCGACCTATTCCGCCATGCTGACCCTACTCCCTGCCTAGACGTCATGTGTGTCGGCACGATGGCTGCCTTTTATACCCCGCTCTCCAGTTACCTGGCTATCCCGGGCCGGGCTGCTCACACCTCCAACATTGACAAACACTAAAGAGAATGAGCGGCCACGCACCGCCCCCTCCCCTGACAGCAGTGGACTACACCAGGTCTCCGCGCAGGGAGAGCCCGCCTCATACCCGATACCCCTTCTCAGCAAAGCCGCTTATTTGACCAACACTTTTTAGAAAAGAACATTATCCCAAATGAATAAAACGTTTACCGTTGAAAAAGCTTCTAACGATGTTGATTTTACATCTGGTTTTGCCAAGGCCCCTAGAGGCCGGTTTAAGGAAGTGCAGCCAGAGATTTGGCTGAAGCCGAGAGAGGAAACAGAGAGCTATGGGATAAAGGAAAGGGGAGGAGGGGAGAAGTTACTGGAAGCAGTCACACATATCAAACAATTCTGCATGTAAATTACAATAGCCAGCATGATAAAAGGTCATTATGGGAACTCACAGAGATTTTCAATTGCATGGCTGGATTGCATGCACATGTTGTTTCCTAATGCACACCGTACACACCTAATGTAGTTCCATGTAGAGTCCCAGAGGACCGCGTTGCTCTATGACCCTGTCTGGATGAGAATACACTTTTCGGTATTAAAAAGTGTGATGCCACCTTTACAAAAGTTTTTAAAGCAGGATGTAACCAAAGCGGTGGATTCATTTTACCATGGCGCCTTGGCTTTTTTCAGTTCAGGGGCCCACTGTCAGTTATAGGGCCCATTCACACCACATGCGTTGGTCTGCATTGCTCAGCACAGGTCCGATGCAATAGCGAGCTGAAATCCATTGTTTCCAATTGGCTGCATTGGTGTGCGCTGAGTGGGAATAGAACATGATGCATATAAACGCGGCAAGTCGTTACCACGCATCACACCATGTTGCAACCCACGCTAAAGAAAGAAAAGTAATGTATTTTGGCTCCTGCTGTGAACAAAAAGCACAAACAACAATGCATTACATTAAAAAAAGAATTGTCAACGCACATTAACTGGTGAATTTAGTGAGCGTCAATGCACACTAAATGCAACGGAAGCGCCATGAATTTAGCCTAAGTGGATCATGTATGTGGGTCGGTGACACATTTATGGTTTTTTTTCTGTTTCTTTTTTTTAATTCTCTTTATTAAAACACGTTTTATGATAGAATACAAATCACAACCATCCATATGGGGCATTCCCATGGCCAAAATGAACAAGAGAAAACAAAAAATGAGCACAACCTGAATTAAAGAACATTTCAGTTTTGATTCTGACATGGTTTTGGGAACATGGAGTCAGAATGCAGTTTTTGGATTTTAAATTCGATATTAGGCGGTGATATATTCTTTGCAGATTGAAGGTGGCAAATAATGCTGAAATGAGGCTTCCAGGTTCGTGAATGGTGTCTACTTATTGCGTATGATTGTAGGAGGATGTTAAAGGAAACCTCTACTGAGCGCAGTACAAGGGGGGCGTGTCTATCAAGGATTCACCAAGAAATTCACCCAACTTTTGCCTGAGACTCACTTTAATATTTTTTTTATACCAACATTCAATTTTCTGTCTATCACCAAAAATGGTCCAACATTTGTATCCAACACGATTCGCCAAAGTAAAAATTGCATCAAAGAATAATTGTCGCCTGTTCTTCAATGACACCAATGCAAGGGGTCGTTATTAACCCACGTCCAATATTCAGCGCAGTGAGAACCATACCCATTTGTGCTGGGCATAGTTTCTTTTTCTTGACCAAGGGCCATCTTGCACACAGGCCCACATCATTCAAAAAACATTCTGCATTTGGAGGATGTGGATTTGAATAAAATTCATCGGATATTTGCCCAGCTTAAATGCCAAACTAGTCACCTGGTCTCAACTGGCAAATTATGTCTTAAAAGTGGTGTAAGGTTTGTGAACTGGTGATTTTCGGTAATTTGGCATGCGGTAGTCAGGTGACCCTCCTCTTTCTTAAAATCTCAGGTGGGTGCTGCAGTTTTTGTGAACTAGCATTGGTTTTGTATGGGAATGGTGGGAATGGCTTTCCTCCTATTGATGAAACTCCAGCATTACTGCATTTGGCAGGCTAGAATAGTGTGCCATCAGCTGATTGTGAGTTGCTGCCTTTGCTGAGGCTGAGGCATTCTCACTAGTTTGGAACTTAGGATTTTCCATGTGATTCTCTTTTTCTAAAGCTAAGTTGGTGAAGCGTTATCGCCTACCTTGGCCTGCCATGTAGAAACTGCTCCAGCTTGTAGGGAAGAATTTGGAGCCACAAACAAGGTGCACTGGACCTTTAATTGCTTTAGGGAAGGTCTCAGCTTTCCTCCATTTTGTAGGCAATGGCTCCTTCCTTAGCAACTAGTGATCAACTGGCACTTGGTGCAAACCCAGTTCGCCTGAGTTCACCCAAACCGGCTCAAAAATGTGACCGACATCCCCCCCCTTTGTGGTCCAATCAGTGAGATTCCGCATCCCTTTGTGACATATAGCTGCAGGGTGGGGAATAAGCCTGCTACAACGGATTGGGCTGGAAAGAGGGGGAGGGAGGTGTTGGCCAAAGTCTTGAGCGGGCTTGGGCAATATGGGTTCCACCAAACTCTAGTAAATCATTACTAGCAACAGCACAAGCTTTTAGAAAAAGCCAAAACTATTTTTCCTGGGCCAGGTGTTGGAGGCAACGTTACAACAAAAATGCTCCTTAATCCATTTGTCCACATCTGATGGCTACCAAACAGGCATTTACCACCTAACCCAGATCTCCTATGTGCTGGGTGCAATCGATTGCACCAATATACAAATTGTAATGCCACGTGTTATATAGAAAGCGCAAACACTTCCAATCAATAAACATTCAAGCTGTATGTGATCCACGTGTAGGTATTCTCAGTGTTAGCTCTGGCTTTTCTGGGAGCTGCCATAATTCATCTATTTTCAGGAGCTCCGGCCTGGTAGTAAAACTCCACCAAGTAGCAATGCCAGCGGGCTGGCTTGTGGGTAAGTGCACTTTCAAATGTAGCATTATCTGAACACTCAATAATGCAAGTAGTTATAGGTCAATCCTATATTTCATTTTCCAGTCACTTCCTGAACATCATGACCCGTGACATACCCAAACTGAAGCCACAGCAGTCCGCAGTTCCACATATTTGCTGCTTTTGTAAATTTCTTAAGATTGAATTCCCTACTCACTGTTTATCCTGACGTTTGTGGAAAAACAACCAACCCTTGGCCAAACTCCTATAAATACCCTTGGCCAAACTCCTATAAATATTAATGTCGCACCTATGATACTCCAAGAAAAGTGGGCAGTAATAAAGACGCTAAAACAGAAAAGTGTATGAAACTTCCCATAATTTTCCTTTCCTGGTGCCTATCTATGGCAGAATATCTTAAACGTTGGTCCCCCTACCTTCATGAAATGTTTGTTTTAAGATATGCAGCCATGTGGGCACTAGGAAATACATTTTGCCACAACAACCCTTCCATAAACATATCTGAGCCCACTCTCCAAGTTAATAGCATGTAAGTGTGGAGAAGACAGAGGTGGTTAGTTACTTTTGCACTTTATCTTCTTTTGTTGCATTTTCACATCACAAATAACACACATTATACAATCCATGTCTGTTTAATTGGCATCAGTCATGCTTTCCCGGTGTGTACTGTACCCCTGGATAAAGTGTTCTTGATGCCATTCCAGCATTTGTGGGTCCTCAATAGAGAGAAAAGCAAAGGCAAAAGTTCAACCGCCAGTCAGTGTTGTCCATACCTGCATACCTTTGCCAAGCTAGGCTGAGGCTCTCTGCCTTCTGGAAGGATGGTCAAAGCCTGATCACGGTTACACTGTTTTGCAGGCATAAATGTAAAAAAAATAATACATGCACATTTTTCCTTTATTAATGTGTGCACATTCCTTATATTATATGTAAAAGCTGGTTTATGCCTTTAAGATTAGGGAGGCAGAAGGTATTGCACACTCCACTTTTAGAGTAAAATACTTTATACTGTATATACCTTCAGCTGTCTGTATCTCTGGATCATTTTATACATTAGTTAAACTAAAGTTAAACATTAGTTATCTGCTAATGCGTATTTCACCAAATGTTCAGCTGGAATTGTACAGTTTTGTCATAGTTTTACTTAAAACTATGATACAATGTTTTAACATATTAGCAGTTATTCAGGAACAATGTACATTTTCATTCCATAAAGTAACATACTACTGAAACTTTATTCCGGCTGGTGTCCTACTTTCGAAGGTAAAAACAGTTAAAAGGGTTACTCCTCAGATATCTCCATTCTTCTTAAAGTGTATATAACCCCTTAAAATCGAACACAGCCTAGGGTGACAACACTGCTACTTCCTAGATACAGTACAGTTAATGTGTTATCACCATTGAACTAGAATAATCACCTGTCGGTACTACTTCTTTTGGCAAAAGTTTATATGTTTTGGTCGAGTATTGTCGATGGAGCATAGGAATTTCCTATGTTCCATGGCTTCATCTTGGGTCAGTAATGCTATGAAAATGTCTTTCGTCCAGCTATATGCCAGCAGTGGCAGAGGCTCAAGGCTGATAATTGCAAGGTAATTTCAAGTTGAAGATTATTTTAAGAAAGATAATTTGTATGAATGACCTTTTAAAGTCAATCGGCACGAGAAAAAAATAGTCTATAGAGCTAGAATGTTTCTGCCATTTCTATCAAGTGAACAAACCTTTTACATTTTAATTTTTTCATCCAAGTTAATGGAAGGATTGTACTTCTTGCACATTCCCTACAGCTACAAACATCATTGTAATATTATCGGACATTGTCATATGTGTAGCTTAGAATTTACAAATCTTTAAGTATATAAGATCCTTATCACTTCTGGAAAGATATTTTCTATGAAAGGTATACTGACAAATCTGGTACTTCCAGGTATGCGTGAGCATTTGATTACACACACATACCTTAAGTGAAAGTGCTAGGTGCCGCCATAGTGTAATCTATGACAAGTCATTCTCACACTTACCTCCTTTTGCCTTTTTCTTTTTTACAGCCCCAGCAGCTGGACAGAGTGCTGCAGGTGAGAGTAAAGGTTAGTACATGCTGATGGGGTGGGGTGAGTTAAGTGACTTTTTGACTTTGCCCTGCAAATGAAAGGGTCTTTTTTAAACTGCCGCCTACCACTTTGTCTAGTTCTTCCCGTTCCTTTTCAAGCCAGCTTGAGGAAGTGACGAAATGCATCAGGTGGGCGGATCTATGCGAGCATTGCAATCATAGAGACAGGAGCTCCAGTGGACACAATCCATGTGCAATTGCCTTATTTTAATTGTAAGTGCATTTAAATAATTTTAAATATATTTATTCTGATATACTACACTATGGGGAGCCTTTCTCTCTCTCTCTGAGCACAAGAGAAGGTGGAAGATGAAGGAATAGTGTTACACGATTTTGGAAAGATAAGCCAGAGTTGGGAGGAATCTACCCCAATTTATTGTCAGATTAAAAACAAAGGTTTCATATATTGGTTTCATATATATCAACAATGCGCTAATTGTTCATCTGAAATATGGTGAGCAATAGGAGTCGGTGAGTGCGGCCAGATCTTATCTTTGAGCACGGTGGAGACTGGAGAGCACTGATTCACTAATTGTTTTTGCATTCACGGACGTCGTGTTGATTATAAAAGTTGGAAGATATATCCTCACATATTTCAAGGACTTTATTGTATCCAGAAGTAATGGACTTCACATGTGGTTATGTAGATTAAGAGGGAGCTGTACATCACTTGTGAGATTTAACACAGGATTTTCTATATGTACACATTTTATGAGATGTACTAGCACATTTTTTTTCTATGTTTATTATGGTTTATAGTGTCTAGACCATTAGACCTAGAGCGTTTTCTTACTATCATCAGCACAGGCATTGTGCAACACAGGTGTTATGTATGACACAAACTTGTTTATCACTTTGTGACATATTTCACATTTTAGTAATATAATTTTTGAGTTTGAAGCGCAGTGCTATTTTCTTTTTTCCAATTAAAAGCATAGGAAAGCGACATTACAAAAGAGAAAAATGGAGTCTGGACTGGGAGAAGCTACAGCTTGCATTGCTCCTTTTGCTGCCGAATTTGCACACCACTTGTGACAGTTGTACATGCAGTCACTAGGAAGACAATTATAATATGTGCAAATATGTATCAATGCACATTTTTTCCAAGTAAACCTGCAACAAATACATGAATTCTGCGGAGCTTCTGGTGATACGGGCCTGGCTGTGAATGAGATCAATGCAACTTATGTTCATACTGCTGGAATTTCTCTTACCATATGGAGAAATGTCCTATTTTGTTGGGAAAAAAAAACTATTTTCAAGTGAACACTGACTGCTCTCCTTTAATAAAAAAAAAAAACTGGGAGAAAATTGTAGCTGCAAACATACAGCATTTTCACACTGAGGAAGACAGAGAAGACAGCAGTGGACCCCAGCTGATCTGTAACAGCTATGAAAATGAGCAAATGTCCCATCGCCTATTGTTCTTTGTTAGACTGCCTGTGGCTACCCTCGACATGGCCCTGAAGAACTAATGTCTATGCTGCCCATAGCAGCCACCCACATTCTCCCCATCTTCTCCCTAGTAAGGGTTAGAAAATTGAAGGATGAATCTGACTGTTGCTTTCCAACACTGTCCTATTTGTGCACCACAGTTCAGTTTCAAATACTGTATATATTTTTTCATCTTTTTTTTTTTAGATGTACACTTCGTACACAGCAAATGTACTCTTCCAACCCAGCTCCTGACCTGTAACAGCTCTAGAACTCATTACACCAATTTCTCTGCATACATTTTAAAGACAGTCAGCTGCTTACTATTCACAGTGGTTTCCAGATAACAGCTACTTTTGTAAATTCCTTTCTACAGTGGTTAGATGTAGCACTGCATCAGTTCAAAGCACTAATCTACCCCTGTTTAATTTAAAAGAGGGGCAAAGTGTGTAATGGGGCTAAAAAAAAATAAGTATACATAAATATCTGAGACATGTTTCGAAATCTACATCATGTGGTGGCACAACAGTCACACAATCACATAACGATATTGCAAGTTCACTTGTAAAAAAAAGTTGCAGTCAGCATTTTCAATCTGATTATACAATCTATATACTATCTTAGATACTAGATTTACTAAAATTATGTAAAGTAAGGACATACCAAAAGAATCTGGATATGAACAGCCCCTATATTTCTTGCATTTCAGGGTTACCAATACCTGTGTAAAAGGTGTATACCTACAACATATAAACAATTGGTTGGACCTAAAGACAAGTTTGAGGAAAAAAGTGGCTTAAAGAAGGTCTGTGGTCTTTTTTTGTTTTAAAATGAGGAGCTACTGATTTAAAATAGGATTTTGTTTTTACCTGAAAAATCCTTTTCTTGAAAACATTACAGGACACAGGATTTATTTTATAAACCATGGGTTGTACTGCCACCTTCAGGAGACTGGATACCGGCAAAGCTGCAAGGACAACTGAGTATAACCTCTCCCACTCACAGCAAGCCTCAGTTTACTAACAATAATTGGAGTAGTTCTTAAAAAACAGAGGGGGGCCCG
Source organism: Nanorana parkeri (assembly GCF_000935625.1). NCBI lineage: Eukaryota > Metazoa > Chordata > Amphibia > Anura > Dicroglossidae > Nanorana > Nanorana parkeri. The sequence continues at coordinate 415,312 of NW_017307564.1, forward strand.
TGTCCCAGAATGTACTCCAAAAAATAAATTTTCTTAATTGTACATTACAGGACACAGGATGATCATTCTAAAAGGTAATTTCAAGTTGAAGACTATTTTAAGATGTCCAAAAGCAGTCCAACTTAGAAGCGGGAAACAGAGAAAACAAACTTCAAATAGGCCCAAAAGAAACATGGAACAGACAGGGCCCTACAGCCTACAAGGCCACTTTAAGAAGCTTACACAAAAGTTGAACATCCAGGTGGCAGGCATGCAAATTTGGGAAACCGAAACTTGAACAGATTTAGTAGAGTGAGTCCGGACTGAAAAATGGGGAACCTGGCCCTTGAGATTTTTAGTTTGGGTAATGTGTTGTTGAATACCATGAATGAATCATATGCAAACAATGGAGGAAAATCTCCTTAGGATGCTTAGGTGCAGGATATATAGATGGTAAAACAATATCCTGGTCAAGGTAAAATGAAGAAACCACCTTGTCAAAAGAAAGAAGAAAACAACCCTATCCTTGTATAACACAAGAAAATGTTCTCTACAGGTCAAGGCCATGATCTAAAAAACTCGCTTTGGAGAAGGAATGGTGACGAGGAAGGTAACCTCGCAAGCAAGGGTAGACAAAGGCATATCCCTACCAGGTCTCAAAGAGCGGTCTCTGAAGGACCAACCGGACTAGTCTAGATCCCATGGAGTCACAGGGGAACGTACAGTAAGAACAATGTGAGCAACACCCTGCATGGAGGTTTTCACTAAGTAGTGAGAGGCAAGCTGCTTCTGAAAAAGACAAGCCAAGTCTGAGATTTGGCCGGTGTTTGTACCCAAGGCTAAACACTGGACCGGGCTTGGAGAAATAACATTCATTCCATGGAGAACTTCCTGGAATGGACGTTCGACTGGAAGTATGACTTCCAAGTACGATGATAGACTTTGCAAGACATCAGTTTCCTAGGGTTTAAAAATGTAAAGATGACTGAATTCAACAGGTTTCTGGCCCTCAGGACCTGAGCCTCAACAGCCAAGCCCTTAAAGCCAGCAAACAAGATGTAAGACAGTAAGCAAGCCCTTGGGACAGAATATCTGGACAATCCGAGAGAGCCCAGGGAAGAGTCCACCAGGAGCTTGACTATGTCTGACTGCCACATCGTTCTTGACCAGTTTGGTGCAATGAGATTCACTGGAATGCCCTCTATCTCAATCCTGCAGAACAAGTGTCATGGTCTGCGACCGGGGCACACAAAATGACAAAAAGTAGCGTGCATAAAATGGTGTCTGGGGTGAAAACACAGGAAGTAGGTGTCTGTGCGTTAACAGGGACGCACTAGAGGTGCAGGTTCTAAGAAGGGCCAGGTGTTCGACAGAGCCTCTAATGGTGAGCATGATTGGCTGCTGGACACCTTCCAGGTTGCGGCCCTCTAGCATGTCCACACAGACATAAAGGTTAATTGCAGCACCGAGGTGCTGGATGCAACAGCAGGCGGGATTGAAGCCTATAGACAGACACACAAGTAGGCACAGGTGCAAGGACTCACTTTTTTTTTAAATTCAAAAGTCAGCTTTATTGTGTAAATAAATGATACATGGGAAACATATATAGGTATAAACCATTCTGAATACAAGCAGTATAGCAGTAGTGGTGTGCCCATGGTGAAAGGGCAATCGTCATAGGGCGAAAACAGCCCTGACGGGCATATCACGATGTGTAAGCATTTTGTACTCGCATGTTTATCCAGCAATTCTCAGAGATAAGCACATCGTGCTACTCTTATAACATCCAAAGTAGATTATAAAAACCAGCAGAAGGAGTAAGTCGTACGTGTTTTGATCTTGTTCCCCTCACTTCGGATATCGAAACAGAAGAGTAAATGGTGCAGGCGTGACAACTAAATAAATGGGGAGGAGGGAGGCAGACAAACATCAAGGCAGGGCAACAAACGGGGAAAAAAAAGG
>NW_017307564.1:417280-450827 GCF_000935625.1 Nanorana parkeri
GAAAAAAAAGGGGGGGGGGGTTGGTCCAGAAGGGGGTAAAGAAGTCCAGAGAGAGATGGAGAGGTGATGGAGCCGATGCGCGCACGACAGGCCTCTGGGGTCCCTGCCGAGTAGTGGTTAGACGGAGGCGGAGGACATCACCCCTATGTAGGCGTCCGTGGCTCTGTAAGCAATCCAAGGCCTCCAGGTGGACCCGAAGAGCTCCTCAGTGTTTCGGAGCGTGGAAGTCATGTCCTCCATCAGGTATATCTCGTTAATCTTGGAGAACCAGAGGGAGAGACTGGGACAGCAGGTTTGTTTCCACAGCAATGGGATGCACAATCGGGCTGCATTGAGGAGGTGCCTAGACAGAGACTTCTTGTATTTTGCAATGAACATGTCATTCAAGTGTTACAGACAGGCCAAGGGATCGTCCGACCTATCCGCCATTACCAGGTCCTTTAGGATTCCGGTCACCCCCCTCCAGAAAGGCAGTAGCTTAGGGCAGGACCAGAATGTAGGCAGCAATGTACCAAGTGCAGTTTGACACCTCCAGCACATGGGGGAAACTTGAGGGAACATAGAATGGAGGGCCGTCGGAACTCGGTACCAGCGAGATACTATTTTGTACCCGAGTTCTTGGGTCCTACACGCGATAGAGGAGTGATGCGCAAAGTAGAGTATTCGGTCCTTTTGGGCACGAGTGAGCGTAGTGTTCAGCTCCTTTTCCCATTTCGTCAGGAAGGAAAGATAAGACTCCGGAGGGGGGGATATCAGCAGAGAATACAGTGTAGAGATTGTGTGGCGAGTGGGCTGTCCCTCTCTACAGAGCTGCTCGAAGGGGGTCAGGGATCGAGAGAGCTGCTGGGAGTTAGGGATTGAGAGCAGGAAATGCCTCAATTGAAGGGTTCCCCAGGAGTCCAACGGATGGTCCGTGAGTTGACCAAGTTCACTGACTGAGAGCCATCGGGTGGATGAACGCATATAGCACACCCGAAACTTGTTGGCGTCCCGAAGGCGACGGAATCGGGGCTCGTCCACCCCTGGAGGGAAGTCAGGGTCCCCAAGTACCGGGGTCATGGGTGACGGGAAAGGGGAGAGATCGGAGGAGATTTATTGTGTAAATAAATGATACATGGGAAACATATATAGGTATAAACCATTCTGAATACAAGCAGTATAGCAGTAGTGGTGTGCCCATGGTGAAAGGGCAATCGTCATAGGGCGAAAACAGCCCTGACGGGCATATCACGATGTGTAAGCATTTTGTACTCGCATGTTTATCCAGCAATTCTCAGAGATAAGCACATCGTGCTACTCTTATAACATCCAAAGTAGATTATAAAAACCAGCAGAAGGAGTAAGTCGTACGTGTTTTGATCTTGTTCCCCTCACTTCGGATATCGAAACAGAAGAGTAAATGGTGCAGGCGTGACAACTAAATAAATGGGGAGGAGGGAGGCAGACAAACATCAAGTCAGGGCAAAAAACGGGGAAAAAAAAGGGGGGGGGGGGGTTGGTCCAGAAGGGGATAAAGAAGTCCAGAGAGAGATGGAGAGGTGATGGAGCCGATGCGCGCACGACAGGCCTCTGGGGTCCCTGCCGATTAGTGGTTAGACGGAGGCGGAGGACATCACCCCTATGTAGGCGTCCGTGGCTCTGTAAGCAATCCAAGGCCTCCAGGTGGACCCGAAGAGCTCCTCAGTGTTTCGGAGCGTGGAAGTCATGTCCTCCATCAGGTATATCTCGTTAATCTTGGAGAACCAGAGGGAGAGACTGGGACAGCAGGTTTGTTTCCACAGCAATGGGATGCACAATCGGGCTGCATTGAGGAGGTGCCTAGACAGAGACTTCTTGTATTTTGCAATGAACATGTCATTCAAGTGTTACAGACAGGCCAAGGGATCGTCCGACCTATCCGCCATTACCAGGTCCTTTAGGATTCCGGTCACCCCCCTCCAGAAAGGCAGTAGCTTAGGGCAGGACCAGAATGTAGGCAGCAATGTACCAAGTGCAGTTTGACACCTCCAGCACATGGGGGAAACTTGAGGGAACATAGAATGGAGGGCCGTCGGAACTCGGTACCAGCGAGATACTATTTTGTACCCGAGTTCTTGGGTCCTACACGCGATAGAGGAGTGATGCGCAAAGTAGAGTATTCGGTCCTTTTGGGCACGAGTGAGCGTAGTGTTCAGCTCCTTTTCCCATTTCGTCAGGAAGGAAAGATAAGACTCCGAACCATCAGGGCCAGGGCCTTACCCGATTTAGCCTGTTTAAGGGCAAGGTCGTATTCCGCTGATGAGATCGGGGCCTGAAGCTGAGCGCAAACCTCTGGTGTGAGAGTGGGCATCTGGGACTCGCTGATGTATCGGGAAAAAATTGTGTCATCCTGCAAGGACTCACTTGAAGAAGCTGATGATCAATCCAATGCAGGACGTACAGGATCTCACTGTGAGGAAGAGGGAATCCAGACTCACAGGGAACAAGGTAGGTGGTAGCAACTGCAGGGATTACAGAGGCAAGAGATAACCAGGAAGTCCGACTGGGTGTATAGACACGTTGCTCGAACGGCACGGAACAAGTGAGCTGGACTTTTAATGGAGAGGTTCAGAGTGGATAGGCAGGAAGCCAAGCAGCTCAGACAGGAGGTAAAACCCGGCGCCGGATCGTCACACAGGGAAGTGTGACAACAAGCAAGGAAGGAGCTTTACCAGAGGAAAGCAATGTCTGGTTGAATAGATCCCATGAGGCACCAGAGTGTCAAGTGCGAAGGCCTGAGGATCCCTGGACATGGCAAAAAAAAAATTTCAGGTTGTTGTTGGACCAGGGGGTTCACATCTGGCATCCCCCACTTGAGACAGAGAGCTTAAGACACCACTGACCATTCTGGGGGTCCAGGCGTTGACGACTTAGGAAGTCTGTCTACCAATTTTTTACACCTGGGATATGCATGGCGGTCAGGGCCGGAACAGAAGGTCTGTTTCATTTTGAGTTGACCAAATCTTGGTACCTCCCTGATGCTGAACATAAACCACTGTCATTGCATTGTCTGACTGAATCCTGGTCGGGTGACCCTGCAGCTATAAGATCTAGCAGTGAAGAGACAATTTAATTGCTCTGAGCTCCAGAAAAGTGATTGGAAGCTGAGCTTCCTCCAACGACCAAATCCCCTGTAACAAAAGGAAATCCAGAACTCCTTCCCAGCCCAACATACACTATATTGCCAAAAGTATGGGGATGTCTGCCTTTATATGCACATGAGATTTAATGGCATCCCAGTCTTAGTCCGTAGGGTTCAATATTGAGTTGGCCCACCCTTTGCAGCTATAACAGCATCAACTCTTCTGGGAAGGCATCCACAAGGTTTAGGAGTGTGTCTACGGGAATGTTTGACCATTCTTCCAGAAGCGCATTTGTGAGGTCAGGTACTACAAGTGGTATTTGCTCGTACTTACTGACGTCAGAAGCTCAAAGCGTGCACAGGAGGAGGAAAAAATAGATATAAACACAAATTATTTCTTCCATAAGCCATTTTATGAAAAAAAGAAATCATATAACCTTTTCATTTCAGTCTGTAGAAACCGTGTTTGTTATTATAATTTTCTGTTATGTTCTAGAAAATCTTAGCAATGAGGTAGAAGTCAAGCATCAGGCATCCCCTGCAAAAGGAGGGTTTAATTTTTGGTGATTCTAAGGCTTACCCACTCCTAAGGAGATGCTGGCATGACCAGCTAATCATAATGAAGGCAGACCCTTCTATTCAGGAACGACATGAAATAAACTTCAGTTTCTTCACAGGGTTAAAATAGTTCTAAAAAAAAAGTAATCACCCCCTTGGATGTTTTTTGTCATGGAACATTGAATGACAGTGAACTTTTTTTTTCACACCAATAAAAAAAAAAGGAGTTTTATGTCAAACTGAAAACCACAAACTGACCTGCATACTTTCAATATTATACAGAAAAGCAAATTACTGCGCTCTAATTCACCAATATTGTAGTTGCATTAACCAAATTGTTGATACATGGGCAGTCCACCTGGGCTCTCCTTACATATTTCACTCGGTATGAGCTTAATTGTCTTAATTGTACAGTCTCTACAATGAAGCTCATGCCATGCTAAATGTGAGAGAGAGAGAGAGAGCCCAGGGGAACTGTCCATAGACCAGAAATTTGTGTAATACTATTGAACAGGAGTTTGGCTCTTTTTTTTTCTGTATACTATTGATGTGTGGCTGAGACGAGCTGTGAGCCAGCACATTTGCTTGAGAACCTGTGGGGATAATAATCTGGAGCCGTCCACACCTTGTGCACGGCTGAACATTACACAACCAAGGCTACATATTCTTTAGCAGCTGGAAAGTCAATAAATCTTCAAATAAGATTTTGTCCTTTCAATGCCAGCTTTTACAAGGAGGGGTATGGAAAAAGAGGTGATGCATGAAAGTATCCTGGACATTAACATTACTGCTGTCTTATCTATAGGCACCACCATTTTTATAGGTTACCATGGGGTAACCTTTGATTTTACGTATTACTAGGACCCTTATGCATATTATTGATAACCACGGTTAAAATACCTGATAGCTCTGTATATTTGTATAAAAATAAAACTGTAATGTGTTGCTCTTTGAAGAAATAAGTCCCGCTCAAAGTGTATTTCCACCTTTGCAGTCAAATTTGAGAAACCCCCACTGTATGCTTGTTATCTGTTCCCATTCACACCGTATACTGAAAAATACATTATAAAAATGTATATAGCTACATATGACACTATAGGGCAGATTTTATTGCTTAGAATAGATGACATGTGAATATATGGGGAAAAAGCGAGGGAGTCTTTTTAAAAGTGCATTACAATGTACCACCCAAGCCTTGAGATCTTTAACCAACAACTGATAATGGAGATCTGCTGGCACAGCACAGACAGGGTTAATAATGGCAAACATTATTCCCCGGCCCCCCTCCATAACATTACATTGAAGAGGAAAGTTAGCTGAGATTTTTTTCAGATAGAAAGCAAATAAAAAGGTAAGCAGCATTTTAATAATATATTTTAAAGTGTTTGAGAAGAAAAAGAAGGAATTTTTTTTCTTACCTGTAAAATCTGTTTCTTGGAGTACAACACAGGTAACAGAGTTAAACCTTCAGACCACTGAGTTATGGAGCTACCTTCAGGTGATTGGGCACTGGCAAATCTATCAAAGTTGCAGGACAGCCCTGCATAACTCCCGTTACTCCCATTCTGTCTGGGGAGTGGATCACAAAATACAGAGGGGAGGGTCCTGTGATGTACGCAAAGAAATGGATTTTACAGGCAAGACAAAAATCCAGTTTTCTTAATCGTACATCATAAGACCAGCGGTTTGTTTAAAAGCAGTCCAACAGATGGGAAGGCAACACAGCATATGGCAGCTAACAAACCCAGCTAAAATGTTGAGCGGCAACGGCCTGGGGTATAAATGAGCAAAGGGAATTGCCCTGAAGGAGGCTACCCTCAGGCCCAGAACTTTCATGCAAAAGCAAATGGTTAGACTTTTCCTGGATGGTCCAAACATGGGGGGTGGAGACAGCAACTTCTCCTGTGGCAGAATGACTCTGGGTAGGGTTTTATCTAAGATGAGGCCTAAATATTCCAGTCATTGGGAATGCTCCAGTGCAGATTTCTGGAGGTTCAGGAGGATCCCTTTCTCTTGGGGATAGTGAACAGGTTGGAGTAAAACCCCTAGAACATTTCTACCTCTAGAACGGGGACCCCCCCTGAGAAAGCAACTGGTTTAGGGCTGCAAATAGATCAGCATGCCTTTCAGGAGATATGGGCAGATTGGATAACAGGAAACAAGGAAAAGGCAGGGAGTGAAACTCCAGTTTGTAACCTTTAGTAATGACATTCTGAACCCAGGCATTTAAAATGCCTCTCACCCAGAGTGCTGGAAGAAGTCCCGCCACATAAAGTGGGGATGCCCCGTCATTACAAAGCAGGCTTATTTACTGCTTTTGGGTGCTTGAAAGGCCAGGCCCTGCAAGGGAACTGCCTTCCTTGCTTGGGTTTGGAATCAAAAACCTGTAAATTAAACTGAAAGGAACTTTTCTATAGAGAGGACGCAGAAGACTTGGCTGCTAGAGTCTGAGCTTCTTTTGAGACTCTTTCTCCACATGACTTCCTTGATGTAAATATCCAAAGAACACCAAACTGGTGTCCTCCAGCAAAGAGCATGTGCTCTACATCTTTCTTTCAGGGGAGTTCTGCTGACCAACACATGAGCCAAAGGATCTGCCACATGTGAGCTGACAGAAGGCCTATCCTAGATATCTAGCCGAGAGTATCCACTAGGCCGTCTGTAAGAGTCCACGTTAGGGACCGGATCACATTTTATTTTTTCTTTGCACAGAACTTTTATTGCTTTGCTGGTCTTTGCCCCTGTGACTGTAAATGCTGTTGTAGATAAGGTGTTCACAACACAGGTCAAACACAAGTCAGCAGATTCTATTTGACCTTAATGTAGTGTAGTTTACAGCTCAGAGATTGCAACTGACCTGCTTTGCGATGCTTTTCATTGGGCAAAGCAGGTCGTATTGAGGTGCATTAGGATTACAAGCAGGTAAAACACAGCCTTTTCTTGTAAAATGCTACATTTTGCATTTGAATAGTTCTGTGTTTTAATGTAAATGGCTTTTTATCATGAAAACCTGCCTGCACAAGCACTAATTCAACTTAGGTAATGGGCACAAAACGTGTGGTCAATAACTGCGCTGGGAATTGTGGCTTCTTTCAATCTACCTACAGGCACAAGCCTGCTGTGCCCTGCATGTAAGCATATAATGGAAATACTCTAAGGAATTTGTCTGTGAAGGTTCTCATTCATCCAGGTGATGGTATATCTGTAAAAATAAGTCAAGGCAACTGGACTTGCTTTATTTTTCTTGAAGACGTTTCACTGGATATGCGACCAGCTTTCTCAAATCAGAATTGAATTCTGAATTGAGAAAGCTGGTTGGAGAAATTCTGAATTGAGAAAGCTGGTCAGATGTCCAGTGAAACGTCTTCAAGAAAAAAAGTCCAGTTGCCTTGACTTATTTTTTTACAGATATCGCAGGAGCTTGCTATGTGTTTTCATTATGGCCAGATGAAAACTGCTTTTCAAACCTGTCAATCACTGGGATAAAAATTAGCTATACATTAGCTATACATTGTATCCCTATCAGGGGGACAGCAGGGGGCAGTAAAACACACTGCAGTCCAGGAGAGAAGTCATCGAGGGCGAGTGGTCCTAGGATCAGATTCCATTCAAAGTCTCTTTCAGTACAGAAAGAAATAATGCTGTTCCTGCCAAATGTCTAATATACCACTGGTATTATAATTAAAGTTAAAACTGTGTATTTAGCCAGAAGCAAGCCCTTTAAAGGGGAGCCTGTAACATTGAGGTTTCCAGTCTGCACACAATGCTGCTCCTGCCTGGTTACTGGAGCAGTGCTTATTCCAGGGCAGACATGTTACTATGTGATGGTGCACAGATTTGCCCTTTCCCAGCACTAGCTTACTTCCAGTGGTAAGGCAGTGACAACTTCCAGTGTGGCTTGTGAGAGGTAGTAGGCAGACTTCAAAGAGACCCTGTCACTAACTTTGAAAAATTGCAGGTGAAACACAGAAGTCTTTTATTCACTAGTAATGTGCCTTGGAACGTGCTAAAAATGTGACTTCTTTAGGAAGAGTCAATTCTCTAGTAAAGCCCCCTCCTTCCTTGCACATCACAGTCCTCTTCTCTTTTGGGACTCTGTGCTGGCCCAGCTTTTTTGCCCCTCCCTTGTAGCTGCCAGGGGAGCATCAAATGAGAAAACTATAGAGCAGAGGTCTCAAACTCAAATGACCTGGGGGCCACTGGCGGCCAGGGGACAGAGCGAGGAGAGGCGGCCAGGGGACAGAGCGAGGAGAGGCGGCCAGGAGAGTATGCACTTCAAGTCTTATCTACACCCTGCGTTTCAGGCACCTCCTTGCTCCCTAAGTTCCAGCATCCCTCCGTGTCCTGTGCCTCCTCCATGCACTCACGTTGGAACACAAGGACCCTGTGACTGCCACTGTCCCGCTGACATTGTAACATCTTGTGTCCTGGTTTCAGCTGGCCTGAAACCTGGACACGACACATACAGGACTCAAAATCTGGGTGAATCCCGGACAGTTGGCAACCCTATGGAGAGGTCACAGCTTATGTAATTTTGTTGAAATGACTGGTCTGGTGAAAGGGTCTCTCTAAATCTAATTTGTACATTTTAGGCAACAATGAATGAATCCCAGTAAATGTGTGCATTTTTTTAATTTAAATTTACCGGAATTTTATGCATGCAAAGATCAGAAGTCATTCAGGACACTGAAAGAAGACTAACAATTGACTGCTTAAAGCAGCACTGCACTTGCCATTATGTTAAATAGTAACCAAACATAAAACAAAGATAACATAAAGAAATTAATTTATTTGTCCAAGAATATTCAAAAAAAACTGCCCTGCCTCCTTCATGCAAAGCCTTAACATCACCCAATAGCCTGAAAGTGACAATAACTCAAAACAAAAAATAAAACTCAATAACTCAAAATGGTCACAGTGTTTCAATTCAGAGTGTTCTGCACATTGTGTCAAGAAGTATTGTAGCTTCTGTACTACAGAATCACAGATACAAATGTGTCACATTCAGAAGTCTGTGAAGAAATATTTATAATAAATTTGATTTTTTTTTTTTAATACATGGAAAATGGAGCTTATATACTACAGATTTAGGGCAGATGTCATGAGAGAATCATGGGTGGTAATACATCTGCCCGTCCTTGTATAGATAGTATGTCACCACGGCCAACTTGTGACAACTCTGTTAATAGATAGCTGTGGTACACACATGATAAAAGCTTACGTCCCAAGTTTTACCAAAAGTATGGAATTGATTACAAAGAAAATGTTCAAAACAAATGAAAGTCACAATTATGTTCATTTCCAACTAGGTAGGGACTTTTTATCCCACCTGTACACAGCCTGATTGTTTGCAGGAGATGCCCAAACAGGTTGCTGTGCTGTCTTGGCATATTAAAACATGCATATCCATTAGCAGGAAGATAATAGGAAAAGATACTCCTGATTATCTCCTGTTGGGAAATCTCACTGCAATTGGGCCCATACATAGTAGGAAAATGCAATGTGTGTCCCGCTGTCACAGCCAGGGGAGAATTGTGCCAGGTCACAGTGCTACACACACTTGCTCAAGGACAGGTAGCTGTCTCCCCACCAGGAGATATCTCCTATTCTTGGAGATATCTCTCTGTCTATGTTCACTCACTTTGTCACTTAACATGACTGACTGAAAATCAAAAGAACAAAAGATATATCTATGCAAATTAATTTGAGGACTACAGAATGTCAGACTGTTGTAAAGCAAAACTATAAGTTTTAGGATTATCTAGTTTCATGTGAAGGGCCAAAATGCTGAGCAGTCCTAACCCTTTTGTCCTCTCCAACAGCCTGTCACCAAACAGAGCTGTTTTGAATTCTTGAATTTTTACTGATGATTTAGCCAAAGAAAAGGTCCCAGTTGAAGGTCACATTTGTATATGGCCAACTTGGTACAAGGCATGGCTCTGAAATAAAATAAATGGAAGAAAGCAGAGTACTGTATTCTTGAGGCTCTACAGTTTTTTTTTTTGACCATCCACTGTATTCAATAAAGAGTTGAAAAGTCTAATACAAATGGCGATAACTCTGAGCGAGATGAGTTTTCATTGCTTGAGTAACATTTTTGAATTTCACTATCTACCAGTGAAATAAGTTATTTTATACCCAACCAATAACATTTTCTAGGGTGTTTGTGTCAAGCAAAGACACTGTTTCATACTTGGCAGCTTCATTAAAATGACAATAAACTCAAGAGTTAGATCTTAAAAATGGATTTAAGTACCTTTAACTATTAACAAAAATATAACTTATTTGTGTATCACTCGGCTGTAGATCCTCCTATCATCTCTGAATTGGTGCTGACACTGTCCTTCCGGAGGGTGACTACTTTTATTCCCCATGATCCCTGTGTGTTGTAAAGTAGCCACCGCTCCAAGCTCACTCCCGTGATGGGCTACAATCTCAATATAAATTAGTAAACTAAACATAAGATTGTAGTACATTACGGGAGTGAGCTTGGAGTGGCTACTTTACAAAACACACAGGGACCATGGGGAATAAAAGTAGCCACCCTCCAGAAGGAAGGACAGTGTCGGCACCAATGCAGAGATGATTTGAGGCTCTACAGCCGATCGATACACAAATAAGTTAGATTTTTGTTACTGGTTAAGGTACTTGAATGCATTTTTAAGATTTAAAGGTGAACAATGGGGTAACCTTTCCCCCCCCCCCCCCGATAGTTCTGTTTAGGGTCACGGGAGGATGTTAGTATAGTTAGTATATACCAAAACCCTAGTATATAGCAGACTATTGCCCGCTATATGCTGAGAGCACCGCAGCCGTGGCGGATACTGACAATACTGTCGAGAACCACCCCGCTGGCTGATTGACAGCGGACTCTGCCTATCTAGAGGCAGAGCCAGCTATGCCCGCCCCCTCCCCTGTCTGTTCCTCCAGTCAGACCTAGAGCATCGGAAGGAATCCCATGTGGAGTGGTGACTGACAGTGACTGCATGGAGATGATCGGGAAGTGAGTGAGTGGTGGTATGTGTTCGCCCACTTCCTGATCAATAGAGCTGACGTGTGACAGTTTCAATGTCACATGTCGGCTCTAACTATGGGGATGACTGTAATTTACTCACCTCATAGTTCTCCTGAGTTTGGTATCACTTTAAAGTATATGTATAGCACAAACTTTTCGTTTTGCATAGAATGTGAAAGGGATAAAGCCCCGGTCAGATTATTTTTGCTGCCTGTGTCCTGCTGGGGATTTCCTTTTACCTTCTGTTTTAGAGACAAAACAGGAAGTAAGAGGAGATCTCTTCAGAGTGAGGATAATTCCCATCTTAGACATTTGTCAACAGATTACACGTCTCCCATTGGAAGAATTCCACTTACCTCTTGCTGTCATGACCACTATTAAATTTTACGTAAATGGTTAGTGACAATGGTCATCAGGACAAATGAAGAGGGTGAATCTTCCCCTCAGTGACACAGGCTGCAATTAAAACACGTCAAAAGGTCTAACCCTTCTTTAATCCATCCAAAACTAAAAAAAAAGTGGTTTTCCTTTACATACACTATAATTATCAAGTAATAAAGGCGCTGAAATACAGATATCATGAAACATCATATAGGGCCTTGGTATGATCTACACATGTAAGTCAGAAGTCTAGTAACTGTAAAGAAGAGAAGAGGAGTGCTAATGGAATTTCTTGGTTTAAGAAAATCTCATCATATTTCTTGGTAAATACATTCATTTGACTTCATGGCTTCTACTGTTTCCAGGAATGGAGGAAAACAAAATATGACAAGGTTCTCTCTAAATAAAGTCTTGTATTAATGAATCATGACTTACAACAATGACCAGAAAAAAAACAAAAAAACAGTGACAAATGTGTTTCATTTTTTGTTTTCAAACAAGTACTCGACAGAGCAGGGCTCAAGCTGATGAAAACATAACCAAGGATTAACTAAAAGAAAAAACTAGTGGTACCCAGGCCCAAGAAATCCGTCACCATTTCTCATATAAAGTCCTGAATAATGCTACCCTCACCTATATACAAGGGTGCCACCATTTTGTAGGCCCGGCGTGTTCCTGAAATTGCAGCCTAACTGCACACTGCCAATCTCACCCATGTCTCTAGCTCCCTAGTATGATGAAAGGCTGAGGGTAAGAGCGAGGCGGGATTTGACCCAACATAAAGATGTGAAGGGAATCATTTATGAATGAAGTACGTGTATGTAAAGACTTAGGTAGGATCTGCCATTCTTTGACTCCCAGCTTAGTCCTGGCTCAGGGGAGCCAATCCCACTAAAACATAATAGGTTCAGCTTTGCTGATCTGAAACTAGCATGTAGCCTTTAAGCCATAATGGAAAGTTCCAACAAATGCTTGACACACAGGTACTCTGCTTCAAGACAGGTCCCCTTTAGGGATCTGTGAAACCCCTATGATTATACCTTTCACTACTCTGGATGTAGCCATAACAGGGTCATTTGGGCTTGTTTCTCAAGCAACACTGCTAAGGTGGTCCTCATAGCATCTAAAGGAAGACATTCTTATTTGTCCATACAGACAGCAATAGCTCTTTCACCGGACACTTTGATAACAGAGGTCCATGACCAACAAGGATGTGAGTGATAACAGTAGTATCACTAGCTCATTGCTGGACTCTCCATAGGAATATATGGAGAAACAGGTAGGCCAAAGTAACAAAGCTAGTCTACGGAAAGCCAAGTGAACCCCGCCACAGCCACAATGAAGGTATGGGGACCTTCCCAATGGAAGGTCCCCATACCTACCTGTGGGCAGTTCTGGGGCTAATGCTGCCTCTTTTCACCCAAACAAAGCAACCATGGGTCGTGGGTTGTGCCCGAGTCCAAAAAATGGCTGTCAGGTGTGTACAGGCAAGAAGTCCACTTAATGTCATCTAGAACCTAGCATATCTCACACACTATACTCTAAACTGCATGAACAGTTATATACAACTTATATATTTTACTGCACGGGATTGAGATTTTTGTACCTGTCCATTCACAAAACCACGCGACATAAAAGGAAACAAGTTAATAAATATACAGAGTTCCTGTTTCGCCGTCCTTCAGGTCAAGCATGTTTAGCCATGGAGCCATTTTCATGGTCACAGTGCAAGGTATCCCGGTGTCATGGATGGCAATGTAATGCTGGAAACATTCCTTCTTATCCCAATGCATTTGGTAAACATATCCAGTAGGCCCGCTCATGCATTTATCATTGTTATTGCACAATACATGAGGACCAGGGAAATCTTGGAAAGTGTAAGAGAAAGTAAAATGGAATTCCGTCCTGACATCTGCATTTATCCAGTATGACTAACAAAGCATGTCAGCTGCATGTGCTGAGACAGCTATCAACATGCGCCACGATGCACACTAGTAAAAATGCAGTAAAAAGGAAGTAGTCTTCATTTTATTCAGTCACCTCCAGTTAAAGTTCAAAGACTTGAAGGATCAAAGTGCTCATGTATTCAGTAGGATATCTTTTTCTAGAGGGGCTTGAACCTGGCATCAACATGTGTCATCTGTCAAAAGAAAAACAAGACAGAAGATAATACGATTCAGAACCTGACAGACATAAAAAGCAAAATACAAGAAGAAAAGCATTGTAGTTCCGGCTAGAATTATGTATATGTTACACATTGTACTGAAATATTGGTTCCGGGTGGAATGATTCTCTTCAATATCACGCACCCACCACCCACTCTCCCAACCATTTGAGTCTGCTAGATTAAAGAACAATGGTCAGTCATTTTTACTTCGGAAAATGCTATTTACATAGTTGGTTTGTGTTAGTTACCTGGAAAATGACAATGGATCAACATTACAGCCTGCCAACTAGCAGAAGCTGCCATCTACATATTTGTACCTGTACAGGTTTATTTAGCTTCCCTAATACTCTTACATTAAAGCAGAACTCCTGCCAAAACAATTTACAGCTCATTAAAATAAAAAATGCACTTTTTCTTGTAATAGTCATTATCAATCCAGAGCTGTCCTTAATGGTGATTCTTTTCCCCCTCTGGATGTCCTCAGTCTTTGAGTTTTAACGACATGCAGCGTCTTTCAACCCACATCTTCGGAGCCTAAGTTGTCATCACATAGCCTGGGATCAAAGTATTACAGTAGACTGCTCACATGTTATCACATGAATGCCATCAATGCAAGGACTTTCCCCCACCACTGCCCGGGGAGCAGAGGGAGTACATGTGTCACCTTTAGACTGGCAGTCCTAAAAAAAAAAGGTGCAATAATTCTTCTTTTAGAAGAAATGTTTTTGGAAACATTGTTGTTTAAAGGGAACAGTCTTTTACCAGATAGAAAGTGAATGAAAATCCGCAACAGGAGAACAGACAACAATAAAACGCTGTCAGAGCTTCTAGCATTCCCCTACTTAAAAGAGAACTATGGCCCAACATTTTCAGCCATAGTTCTCTTTGGGGTCACAGGAGGACATTTACTATGTCCTCCTGTGACCCCAAACTCAGCATATAGTGGGCTGACAATGCAGAGCCGGGATCCACCTTGCCACCTGTATTGTCGGGATCCACCTCTACACCTGATTGACAGCTGGTTCTGCCATCTGCTGGTTTGAAAAAATAAACAAAAGCTTATGTGCAATAAGGCATATATACCACTATAGCGGATTGTTCTAATGGAAGTCTATTGGAGCGAGGTTGGATTGCTAATTATTGTTAAGGCATATATACCAAACACGGAAAACAATTATACATTTTATTTAAGCAAAAAGAGGCATTATGTAGAAGTACCGTATACACTTACCGTGGTACCACCATTTTGTTTTCTTTGGATTTTTGTTGCACGTTCTTACATAAAAGGAATTATCTGGAGGTCTCCTCTAAAGAAAAAAGAAATGATAAAAATGAATGTAGCTGTGCTTTGCAAATAGTGCTAAAAGGAGAAGCCACCTTTCTGCTACGTGAACATCAAGTATAAACAATTATTTCAGGGTTATTCAGGTACAGGTACTAGGAAAGTATTTGCAACTTAAAGGAGAACTATGAGATTAGTGATTTTCACTCACCTCATAGTTCTAGCCGACCTGTGAAAATGAAACTGTCACAGGTCGGCTCAGTAGATCGCGAGGTGAGCGAACACATACCGGCGTTCGCTCACCTCTCGATCCTGTCACGGCTCTCTGCTGGATTCCCCCCTCCCCCCTCCGCCAGCGCTGACAATGGATCCAGAAGCAATGCTTTGAGTGTAGGAAGGAAAGTGGGGCTAGGAATGTCACAAGTAAGGAGATAATCACTAAGTTGCAAGGGGAGTACCTTTCTTTTGTGGAGGTAAAGATCTTGTAGTCTCCAGATAAAGTCCAGCAAAGGTCAGATTAGAATGACCAACAGAGAGATCCCCGACAACTTCAAAAACTACCTGTTCTGTAGAACCAGTAGATAAGTGGATACATCCATTAGAAGAAATCGCCCCGGATGAACGAAGGAGAAAAGGGATCATTCCAATCCTGACCAGTTAGCAGGACTTTTTGTGGAGGACAGGTTTGTGCATTGCCTAAGTTCCAGTCTCTCTGAGGAGGTGGACTGAAAAGTACTGAGGAAAAGCACAATCCCTACAATCCCACAATGCCTAAAAGAGTTTAATAGGAAATTATCTACTTTACATAAGGATTATAGTGATATCATCTTGTGTTTAGCAGAAACTATGAGAGTCTAGGACAAAGACTTTGGAAGCTATAAGGGGAAGCCTGAGCATTCAAACTGCAAAGAGATATAAAAAAAAGGAGCCAAACAGGATGACCAAACACTCCCACATACAAAATTGGAGGTGTGCCTCTTATGCAGAGGGCTGGGTAGAGGAAAGAGAGGACTCCAGTCCTCAAGATCTGCTGCTTCAATGCAAGGTAGACTGTGATCATCTACAGGGAGCTACTGTAGTAGCAGATAAAGAATGGGGTTCCTCTGCCCCATCCCAAGATCTCCTGCATTGATGCAGGTGCACAAGTCCAAGCATCAGGAATAACAGTGTCAAGGGCAAAACCAAAAGATTTAAAGGAGAAGTGTGGGAAGAGTCTGTTTAGAGCCAGTATGGGACACTGCAGCTGTCACACGCCAGCTCTATACTGAGAACTGTGTGATCATGTAACCGCTGATCGTTCAGCTTTTGGTCTCTTCTCCCACCAGTCACTGCTCACCGCAGGATTTCCCCTACATGCGGTGAGGGAGGAACAGACAGGGGAGGGAAGCCAGCTGCCACTTAGGCAGCCAGGGTGGATCCTGTGCATCTGCATAGTTTGGGTCACAGGGGTACATTAGTAAATGTACTCCTGTGACCCAAAAGAGAAGTAAAGCCAACTAAAAGTTTTGGCTTTCCTTCTCTTCTCTTTTAATGTAAATCAAATGTTCGTTAAAATAATATTCCACCTTTTGGACCATGTTTCATGCCACACCCATATTTAGGCTAATCAAACTCTGTCTGCAGGTACCAGACAGTGCAATCCAAAGCTTAACATTGGTTAACTCCACCAAGGCAAATCCCATTTGCTGATACACTTACAGAAACCTGCTCATTCTTTTCCAGTACACGGACTATTTAGGAATAAAGGCCCCTTTCAATTCAACTTCAATAGCAATGTGTGTGGGCAGAGAAACAAATCCATGTGAGAAAAGTAGGGCAGAATGAAGAGGTATTTATAATGACTAGTGCGCTAAATGTCATAAAAAGCTGTAGGAGAACAGAACTGTGCCCTTCTAGTTACACTACACTCTAGTTACCAGAGCACAGCCTTCACAGTCTACTGTTTCAGCGTGTCAGCAGCTGCATAGAGCTGAGACTTTCACATCAAATGTACATCAATGCAGCACATTTGTGTGAGCTGGGTTTATAGGAAACAATGCATTTCAGCAATGCAGCTCAACAGACATGTGTATGGTCCCTGAAAAATAAGGAACCATGTTTTAAAAAAGTTTGTAGGAACAGCAATTATCCACTAAAGTATAAACAATTTACAAAGGGTTGGTTCAACACCCCTCCATTGGGATGGAGTAAAGCAAATTACTTAGGGCTAGTTCACATCAACCGTGTTCAGGCTGCACTGGCCTTTTTTTCCAGCGAAGCCCGAACGCAAGACGAGGCAATTTGCATCGTCATGAGTGGCGACAGTTTACATCATTGCGTTCTGGTGGTGTGTGCCTCAAGTATGGCATGCAGTACTTTTTTGTTAATTGAACCATAGTGAGATGCGGTACAACCGCATTGCACTGCGATGAGCCCAGAGGACTTAATGAAATGTCACTTGTGCACTTTGCTCCTGCCTGCAAGACAAAACGGCTGTGAACACACATGTCTAGGTGGATATTGCTCTCCATGCAGCACCATGTGTCTGAAGACAGCTGGAGATGGTTTAATCAGCCATCAGCAAAAAATGTCTGCAAAATGTTTAAGATTGCAGTACTGCTTTCAGAGCAATAGGAACAAGGAAGAAGTGAAAGGCTGTATCTGCAAAACTGCTGGATTGCTGGGTAATTAAAGAGTGAAAACAAAAGTTAAAAAAGAGCACTTATTATTTATCTTAAACAAGTAAAAGCAGTATATATTTAAAAAAAAAACCCAACTGTGTTAATGTAGTTTTTTCACTGGAATGCATACGAGCTGCACAATGGTTTTTCTATATACTTATACTGAAGGCAATGCTAAACACCCCTGAGCTAGCGGCACACCGGTATGAATTTCCAGCAATCCAATGCTCCCCTTGCACAGTTCTCCAATCAACAATGCTCACACTCTCATATCAGTGCTTTTGATTGGAACACTGCACTCTGTGATAATGTCTGTTATATGCTTTACTTTTTAGGCAGCCTGGCTACATCCCAGTAATAAAAATCCATGGGCTCAATTGTGCTTTAATTTGAAATGTAATAAAAAATACATGGGAATAACCTAGCACAAACTGTTATTCAATGAAAGCTTTCAACAAAGCAAACCGCAGCAACAACTAAAAGATGACTAGTTCATAACTTTTACCTTTTCTTTGCAGCTAGATAGCATGCTGATTATGCTAAGACACACGGATTGCACAGATAGTGCAGGAGACCAGTCTTCCGTTAAAATAGATAAACAGATATGACCATTGCTATAAACATGAGGATGGACAGGGATATTATCACCAGTGAACATAACCTGAAAAATAAAACAAACAATGGCATTTAGAACCTCAGAAATATATTACAAGTGATATTTGTAATCAGCAGTACAGTTGCTGGTGGGATCTACTAGACTGCATTACTCAGGGACCCCAGTGCTGAGATGGATACCCCCCCCCATCCATGCTCCTGGAATATCCATGCTGTGCAACCCAACAGGGAGTGGCTGCTGGAAACCCTCCTGGCCAGTCCCCAAATCTTCTGTGTCACTCCTATGGAAAGGCTGTATATGACAGGGTCACAAACTATGTCAACCCAGTCACTAGTTGTGGCAGATGCCGGATTACCCCTGCCAGCCACTAGTGTGTTCCAGGGACACAGTGGTGTAGTAGTAGCTGGTGGGTAAATCACAGGTCATGTTGGGGAATGCAGACACCCTATACACCAGGCAGTGCGAATGCTGGGGCTTGTGCCACTGACACAAGGAGCAGACAGGCAAGTAATATCTTTCTTTCGAAATATGTTTTTTATCCTTTTTATTTCAGCAGCAGGGTTGCTTTAGGTGCTCTGCCACTTTTATCATAGTGTTTCACCTTATGCATTATTCCCTTCAATGGGAGAGCGGGACCCCATGCAATTACCACATCAGATAAGTTGACCTGGAAAATCAGGTGCATAAATCTCACTGGTGGAGTTCATAAGAGGTGAAAAAAGCTTGTATGTAATTCAGTCCACAGACCTCCCAGCTTTACCATGATTACATACAAACTTCCCTGCACATCATATCCAATCCTGAACCAACCCGCAGTGGTGACTCCTGACCTGCGCCTGAATAAACTAACTTGGCCTTGACAACACCACGAGTCATACAGCTAAGAGTGTAATCAAGGATCCCGCCTCACTAATCAGCACTCATCAGCTACTGCACCACACCTTCCAACAGTTGCTCTAGATACAAATAATAATATATCTACTTGTGGTTAAAGCTCAGCTCTGGCCTCATTTTAGTTTTGAACACAGTGGGAAGCTTTTCATTGTGGTCTGCACCACTTTGGGGAGATTTGCCCTCACTTCCTGCATGATCATTGCCAACAGGGACAGAGAGCATTACAAATCTCACAACGGTTCCAATCCTTTGTATTCAGGCTCATGTGTCTGTTTATTTTAAAAGCACCCCCAGTGTTAAAGGCCCAGGGCAAAGACAATTTTTTAGCTATATGCTTGTTGGCAATTCATTTTACACCAACTAAGATAACATTTATGGAGGATATTTTTTTTCCCCATTACCTGAGGGGAATCAAAGGGATATCGACTGCTGAACTTAAATAAAAGCTGAAACTTCTCTCCTTCATATAATGTTCCTGGTGCTCCTTCCATATCTACAATCCACCTGTGAAAATAAAGGCTATAGTTAACAAACAATTGACAGATTATATCATACCAGGACAAAACATAAGATAACCAAACAAAACAAAGCCTGGCTCAGAAATGTATTCTGCTTAGAACTGACATTGGGAAAAATGCACATATTTCGTGTTAAGAGCATGCATGATATGACGTTATATGCAGGTTATTTAGGACTGCTGAAAACACACCCCCTGATAATGCCTTCATTTTCATTTCTTCCCAGAAGTGTCGGCACTTGCTTCGTGCATCATCCAGGATCAGCATCTACTTCCTGTTTACATTGGGACTACAAAGTAAGCAAAGCCCCATTGATTTTAATGATTGATTAAAAAAAAAAAGAAAAGAAAGTGTCTGGAAGAGGAAAGCCTGGTCACATGACCTGGTTTTATTATTGCAGGCTGCATCTTATGAATGGCATGAAAATTACAGAATGCAGCGTGGGGTAAACACTGTGGCATCTGCTGGAGAGCAGTATCTGCATTCCATTATAAAGAGAGGCCTTTGTGTAACAGAAGGATGTTTGTGTTATTTGGGAATTCACAAGTAATAATATTGAAATTCGCAAATGATTCACTTCCTTAAGAGAATGTTAGTTGTCTGGCTGCTATCTGACCCTCTGGCTTCCATCATTTCTCAGGCATAGGCCAGGCACAAGTATGGAGGTCAAGTAAATTCACACTTGTTTTAAGTCAGTGACTAAATATTTGAACAAGGTGGTCAACATGAAAGCCAGGAAAATAACATTTTCAGGAGGGCTCAATGGTGGCAGCACGCAGGGTTCCTTTAATGTTACTGGTGTGATTGTTCACACGTCAGTGGTTATAGTATGCATGCTCATGTGGAAAAATGCTCCAATTCTCTCCAGTCACAGGAATTGCTGCATGCTTTCTTTTGGCTCATGGTCCTCCGAGCATAAGCCCAAAGTAACTGGAGCACGCATAATCTCTCAACAGGCATGGCATACATAGCATGTGTTCATAACAGACTAAGTAACTGGGATAGATGTGAGTTCTCATTTCTCAAACATGAATGTGATGTACTGTACAGGAACTGAAGGGTGCTACATATATGGCAGTGTAAAGTGGTGGCATCACTTCTTCCAAGGACTGCCGGCAGTTTTCATTTTTAACACTTCATGTCACATCACATTGGCAGGTTTTCTGCTGGCCACAATCACATCTCCAAACAATTGGAAAATATGGTTCAACCCTACTCCAGACATGTCCTATATGCAAGGCCGGCGCTAACGTTAGGCAAAAAAAGGCAGTCGCCTAGGGCGTGCTGCCGCCCAGGGCGCAGCCAGCCAGGCTTCCCCCACACTCCGCCCAGCATGCTGGATCATCCGCGCGCGCTCAGACTGGCACAGTTCCTTGTGGGCGCTTGGAAAAGCTGTGCACCCGCGGCTGCAAGGGACTGTGCCCATCTGAGCGGACGTTGTCCTATACGCCTCATAGCTCCGGAGTCTCAGAGAGATAACTCCACCGCTGTACTGTGGATGGGTGAAGTGATCTCTCTGAGACTTCTGAGCGATGAAGCATCTGCAGCGTCCTGTCCTCCCACCTTGTACAGTGCTGACTCGGTGGGAGGCAGGGCGTTTTGTGAGTCCCGGACAGAGCAGGCTGCGGCGCTGTGTGAGGAGGTAAGAGGGGTGGTAGTGTGTGCGTGCTGTGTTCTCTCTTTCTCTCTCCCCCTCCATCCTCAGAGCCAGTATCATATTTTATGAGAATGTAAGTTGCTATGGCTTACATTGCTCAGCAAAGTAACTTGTATTGTCATAAAATAAACGATTGTTCAGTCTTATACAAGCACAAGAATTTCTAGAGACCCTCTGCACCCCTCCTGAGAACCTCTGCACCCCTCATGAGACCCTCTGCACCCCTCCTGAGAACCTCTGCACCCCTCATGAGACCCTCTGCACGAGACATCAGGCCAGAACAGAGCAGCAGCCCAGAATGTAGAAAATCCATATAGTATTATTCTGCATTGCTGTGATTTGTAGTTCTCAATAGCTGACGGTACTGTCCTGCATTGCTCTATAATGTATTGCTGGGATTTATTGTCCTCTATAGCTGGTGGTATGCTGCATTGCTGTATAAATTTAATAGTTCCATGTTTTTGATTTTTCAAAACAGATTTGTAGAAAAATATGACTGACATTTGTACGGGTTTTTTTTTTTCAGTGGGGGGAGGGGGGGTGGGGGGCGCAAGGAGCTGGTTCTTGGGTAGGGTGCAAAATAGACTCTATGTATTGAAGGAAGCTTGTACTAAAACATACAAGCTGCAAGTTTAAGTAAGCAAACTGGAAGTCCTCATGTCATTGTCAAAATTCTTGTTTCAAGGTCACAGTATAGAACCCATTGCAAATAACATGTTCAGAAAAACTCCCGCATTCTCCCGGCAGGGCCCCAACTCCCGCATTCTCCCGGCAGGGCCCCAACTCCCGCATTCTCCTGGCAGGGCCCCAACTCCCCCATTTTTCCAACTGGGCCCCAACTCCTGCATTTTTCCAACTGGGCCCCAACTCCTGCATTTTTCCAACTGGGCCCCAACTCCTGCATTTTTCCAACTGGGCCCCAACTCCTGCATTTTTCCAACTGGGCCCCAACTCCTGCATTTTTCCAACTGGCCCCAACTCCTGCATTCTTCCAGGTAGCAAGGCTGCAGTGGTTTTTTTGCAGTTAAGATTGATTTTCTGATAGCACGGTTCCTTGCTGCAAAGAAAAAAAACAATTAAAAACACAAGGCCATTCAGAATACTTCCTGATAAAGGCTTAATCAAAACTCTATTGAACTGGCAATATTTCTTATTAAAATGAGACTATAAAAAAAAGTCACAATAATGTTCTCATCTTTCCTGAGTGCTAGAAAATAATATCTAAATATATCCAACTACAGTGTCCATGTTAATAACTGTACACTATAACCTGCATTCACAAAGCACCTTAAAGCAACTCTCTGGCCAAAACCTACTTTTTAAAAATCTGGATAAAATAAGGAAAGGTTAAAACCTCTGCTGTCAGTGTGCCCACTGGGGAGATTCCCCTCACTTTCGGTCCCATGACGGCCTCTTACCACCAAAGATTGTGGGACGTTTCCGCAATAGGGGCAGAGTCAGCAATATAAAAATCTAATGAAAAGTCTAACCCTGTCTGGGTTGCCTAACAATATACTATTTTATTGCTGCCTGTGACTATATGAGCAACATGCTCTTACTCCTTCTTCTGGTCTGTCAACAGGACAAGGGGTAAAAGGAAATATCCCCAAATAGGACAAGGGGCGATAAAGGTTCAAACCTCTCCACACCCTATCCAAAGTCAAACAAATTGACTAGAGCTCAATTTTAACTGAGCTATATCACAGTATACTACCCACACTGAGATGCTTTGCACGTATAGTGCCTAATGTTATCTTAACACATTTATGTGCAACGCTTTTACAAGAGAGGAGCAGCTCAAAAGCACCTTGTCAAACCACATACTTTTAAGAGCTTTAACTAGGTGCTAGAGGCCCCGGCCTACACAATTTATATACTTTGCTTATACTGCGGTACTTTCATGAGTCAAATTTTCAACCAGAACCCTAGTTCGTTCTTCTCTAGAAATATGGAGCACACACACAACCACAGCGCTCAGCTCAGGGTCTGCCACAGCAGGGTAGCTCTTAAGCTGGCCATACACTGTACAAATTTCGGCTGGTTAATGGGCACCCTTGATCAGCTGATCAAGGAGCCGGTTGAAATACTTTCAACGGACAGGTGGCCGCAGTCAGAA
Source organism: Nanorana parkeri (assembly GCF_000935625.1). NCBI lineage: Eukaryota > Metazoa > Chordata > Amphibia > Anura > Dicroglossidae > Nanorana > Nanorana parkeri. The sequence goes on from NW_017307564.1 coordinate 440,245, forward strand.
TACAATGGAAACAGCGTGAGATTACTCAAATCAATGCTTGTAAGTGTTGATGGAGGAACCTGTAATACTTTCTGCGTTGAATGAGGAAAATATTACATGGTATGGCCAGCTTTATTCTTGGGCCCCATATATACAACTGCCAGTAATAATGCAGAATTCCAGGTAAATAAAGCCCTGCAATACTCCGCTTCATTTGGCAGGAAAGGTGGCATTTCATTTATTGATTAAGGGTGAAGTTAGGGTTGACTGTTGGTAAGTGTTTTAGGGGTTAGATAATGGTTGATGTGAGTTGAACCAGCCAAACTTTGCACAGTGGGTGCCCCTGTTGGCACCGTTCTGCCTGGCATCCGTTGAAAAGAAGATCAAAAGAACCGGATGGAAAATCGTTGGGCGAACAGCGATGGCAGCTGTTCAAGTATTCTAAAAGCAGGACACCCGCCTAAGTTAGAATACAAAGGACGCAACAGGACATTCGTCCAACCACTTTTTATTTTTTTAAAAATCGAATCCAGCTTAAAGTGACAAACTCATGAGTTAAATCTCAAAAATACATTCAAGTTACCTTACCTATGAACAAAAATGTATCTTATTTCTGTGTCACTCGGCTGAGATCCTCAAATCATTTCTGAATTCACGCTGACACTGTCCTTCCTTCTGGAGGGTGGCTACTTTTATTTCCCATGGTCCCTGTGTGTGTTGTAAAGTAGTCAGTGCTCCAAGCTCGCTCCCGCGATGGATAGTAATAGATAAGGTACTTGAATGCATTTTTAAGATTTAACTAATGAGTTTAGTGTCACTTTAAGGGCTCATTCATACCAGCCCACATGCAGAAATGGGTGGATGGTGTCTGATGTGTACGGGTGATGCTTTGCAAAGCACTATTTACATTTTTTTTTAAACATTTCTAATCTGCATTTTTGGTGGAGTGGCTGAAAGTATTCACAGCCAGCCAGGGAACTAGTATTTTAGAAGGTCAGGAATGGCAGCCTTTAAATATCTCTCAGTACAGGCTTTGTTTTTTTTTTAGAACATTTTTGGAGTTAAATGAAATCCACATTGGCTGCCATTACTGAACTCTTCTTTGAAAATACTAGTTGCCTGGTTATGTTAAGAAGAAAGATTGAACACATTATGAAACTGACGAGGAACAATTATGCAAATTCAACTTTAGTCTCACTTCTGCACCGAAATGAAAATTTCAAAACCGAAACTAAAAAAAATGTCAGGCCGAAGCCGAAAGTGATTTTTTTCTAACTTTTTCACAAATTTTATATTTTATTATTTATTTTTTATAAACTTTTTATTTTTTATATTCTATTTTTATTTTTTTACTATATTGTTGGGGACATCAGGGAAATATTAGGGGTCTAAACAGACCCCTGATATTTCCCTTTTAAAATCGAAAAAGAGATTGAGAACACAGAGTCCTCAATCTCTTGTTCTGCAGCCCCTGTTATAAATGAACAGGAATCCTCTATACTGAGTGTTCTTGTTCACTTATAATATGTGGAGATAGTATGTTTACCATGTCCACAATCATGAATGAACAGGAAGTGATGCAGATCACTCCCATTCATTCAGAATTGGGGACACAGTAAACATACTATGTCCTCAATTATTTACAAACACTCAGGGATCTCTGAGTGTTTGCACCCACTCTTCACCCTGACACGCTGTCAAAGGAGCGGTGCAGGAGGAGAGCTCAGCCTCCAGTGACAGCAATGACAGCTGTCTCCTCCCACACTGCCGCTCTCCTGATCAGTGACAGGAAGCTGAGCGTTGCGGGGAGGAGACATGCCGGCCGCTCACAACGTTCTCCTCCTCCCGCACCGCTCAGCCTCCTGTGGCAGTTTCTCTCCTCCCCCGCTGGGACACCGAGCAGCGCCCAGTGGGGAGGAGAGAAAGTAGGGATGCACTGCTATTTCGTCTCAAAAAATGGCACTTTCGGAATAATGCCCAAAGTGACATTTTCGGCAGATATGTTTCGGCGGCCGAAATTTCGGTGCATCCCTATTTCCTTTAGTAGCAAAACGCTTGTTCCAGGACACCGACTCCCAGGTTTCCAAGCCAGACACAGACAGGTAACTGGTAAGCACAAATGAGAGCTCAGGTCATAGCAAGGAGTTAAGAACCTTCACAAATATGAGAACATTTCCATCAATCTACACATATTGTGGGATCTACTATTTCTGGTGTTACTGACCAGTTTATCTCAATAAGCTTCTCGCATATATTAACTATGGTTTCCCAATATGGTCTAATCAGTTCACATGACCACCAAATGTGTAGCATATTTCCCTCTTCGTGGCCGCATCTCCAGCATTGCTTAGATATAACTGGGTATATTCTATGCAGGGTAGTTGGGCACCTATACCATCTTGAAATTATTTTATAATTTCGTTCTTGAGCTTTACTCAAGATACTAGATCTAAATGTTAAAGCAAAGGATCGATTCCAATCCTCTGTTGAAATCTCATGTCCCAGTTCTCGTTCCCACATTCTGGTATAATATGGACGGTTAGAGTATACCTGTTTCAATAATATATTATGTAATGTAGATATATTATAGGTCCCTCCTCCCCTGTTTACACACAAATCTTCAAATGCTGTCAGTTCCCGCATCACATTTCCCGTTGTAGAGAGTGACCTAAAAAAATGTTTTAATTGCAGGTATTGCATCCACCGTCCCCTTACCACATCCTCTGTACTTATATCTGATAGAGGTCTCAATCCATCTTTCGTTAATGCTTGCATAATTGGGGATGGTTTCGCGTTGGTCCACTTTAGGAACCTTAATAGTCCCCTACCTGCAGAGAAATCTGGATTACCTAAAATAGGTGTAAGGAGACCCACATAAGATGACACTTTAAAAGACCTAATTGCCTTATCCCATATTATTAGCAGATCTCTTACTAACGGCAATAACGTTTTCTTAACCGGACGTCTCTCCGGGTTCACCACTGGGATCGAAACTAAAGGTATTGGAGTAGCTTCCTGCTCGATTGCCACCCAAAATGTTGTATTATTTTGATAAATCAAATCTAACATACGTCTCAAAACCGCAGCCATATGGTATAATTCCATGTGTGGGAGCCCCACCCCTCCCTCACGCCTATGCATAACCAAGATGTCATACCGCAGGCGGGGAGATGATCTTCCCCACACACATTTAGCAAAGATAGATCTCAATGATTGAAAAAAAGTCCTTGGCAAATTAATTGGTATGGTTTGAAACAAGTAAAGAAAACGTGGTAGGATATCCATTTTTAATAACGCTATTCTACCCATCCATGAGTGATTTTTGGAGGCCCATGATGTCAGTTTATAATCATTAATTTGTTAGTCAATTTTGTAAAGTCCTTCTAAATCCACTACTCCATCTTACACTATCCTCTCCACAGATTGACAATGCTGCTGTCCATGGGTGGCTACACTGCTCTTCCATAGATACAGTGGAGCAGTGAGCGTAGCCACTCTAAGACAGGAAGTGTGTTACTGGCCAGATAGCCATATGAAATTTAAAGAAAAAAACTGCCTAAAAAAGGAAAACTAATGCAGATGCCACATCTAAGGACTGGTATGCTGCACTGCATGGGGGTGGTGATGTGACCATGTTTCATGTTACACGCTGAATATGGGTGTAACATGAAACATGGTATAATAGATAAACCTAGCCTTTAACTGTTATATTCCATTCAGGAACAGCAGTATGAACAAATCAATGAATGTGACAGTACCTTCCTAATAATAAATCATGTAATATGCTTGGTTTGCCCATACTCGTTTTGCAGTGATAGATTTAACATTTATTTGACTATTATATGGGCAACCAAAAACTGAACAGATTATATAAATCATTTCCTTAAATGTAAACATACCACACTACTGTGAATGAGAAATCAAGAAAGCTGGGACACTAGAGCAAACTCTGGCTGAAAATTCCAGAAATGTCAGCTATAATTATTTTGTAAGAGCCGAGTGTCACAGAGCAAGATGTTCTATAGTGTCTGTGACATCTAATTAGGAGCTGCGGAGAAACACTGAGGATATTGCTACAATGCGAGTGCTTTGTTGTTTTCATGGACAGAAACAGTTTCATTGTGAACATGATACCCAGGGAACTCCTTTCTTGTGTTTGTTTAGGCAACCAGCAATCTGGAGCAAAGAGGATTGCCATGCATATGCACTGACGTACTTTTATGACATATTTACACTTCAGCAATTACCTAATGAAGAAGGCTGCCAACTTGTATCACTGAGGTAAGCCTGACTATTACTGGATCATACCAGATAAAGGAAATATAAAAAGATGAGAAATTAACATATCTGAAATATCAAAACAAATTAGAAAAGACAATTTCCCAGCACAGTAAAGAAGAAATAAACTCTGGAAGCTGTGCCCACAAAAAGGCAGGCAGAGGTCTAAGGACTAGTCTCCATGGTTGCCTGTGGTCTCCTTGCAGCTGATTTTAACCTATCACTGACTTACCATGCCTTGTTCTGCACTGTGACTCTGTGTGGAGGCAGCCATCTTGGTAGAGGCAGTGCTTTGCTTCCTTATGTCAGAGCCTCCAGCAAGGAGAACAGTGAGCAGCAACAAATCCCTGACTAGCAGTCAGAGGCAGCACTGACTTAGATCTCACACTGACAATATAAAGCTAGGAGTCCTAAGGTGTGGGTATGCCTAAGCACCCTCACGTTTTTACAGAAACAATACAAAAGGTTTTTTTTTAGGGTACTGTTGTGGCAGCAGACAAGATGGCTAAATATATTTAAATAATTCATGTTTTTTGTATCTACATATAATGAGGCCTCTGACCCCCCTCCCTCCTTCTTGCATTTCAACCACACATGCAAAAGAGAGCATCAGTGTGTAAAAGGCCGTCTGACTTTTGTCCTAGAGTGTAATTTTGCAACTAAAAAATTTTGCAACTAAAAATGCGGATGACAGAATTTTGTGACTTAGATCCCCCTCCCCCTTCTCGCAAGACTATTAGTAATCGATCAGAGTTTATGACAAAAAGGTTGTGACAGGATACATAAACCATAAATGGTAAAATTGCAAATGCTGCTTGCTGATTGGCTTAGAGCTGTAAAGGAAATATGTGTATTAGAAATATGTAATGTGACGTAATTGTTGTTATATATATGTAGTGACCGCCCTTAAAGGGCCACTCAGGAATTGGAGACGGTAGTCACCTGAGTCCTCTGCAGAGAATAAAGAAGATTTGTATTCCTGAAGTCTGTGTCCGGAGTCCATTGCTGGTTTCCCAAAAGCTGTTTCCCGCTACACTGTTAGGGCACAATTCAATTATCTAAATGTTGTCTATAGAGTAGCGGACCTAGCATCAGACATATTTTTATGTTACACGCTTGCAGGTATTATCTCTTCAGGTGGTCATGATACTTCTTTTTATGTCTTTATGTTCCTTGCTCCACGAAAGCCTAGCACCATCTTTGCACAGACATGAGCCAAGGCCAGCAGTAAATTCTGAGAGTAAATTCCTCCCCTTAAATGACACAGTTATGTAAATCCTGTTGCCTATGAAGGAGTACAGGTAGGATCGTGCAGATCAGGTCCCTGCTGCTGCCAATCACCTTGTAACTTGCTACATACGGTAGTTACAATATTATAGTGATCACTGAGAGGAGACTGAGGAAGTGCTTTCTTCTAAACTGCAGCAGACAGGTGAGATATTCACCCAATTACACCTTTCATCCTGAGCATATTCATTTGCCCGGAGCTGAAGGACAGAATATTAATGTTAAAAGGCACACCTTAGAAACATTAAACTGTTGTAGCATACTGTGACATGTCGGATATGTCTTATGATCACATTATGACTACCCTCTAAAATAACTCCTGTAGCTCTGTAGTGAACCGATACGGGTCAAAAGGATCCTGATACCTGTTTAAAAATGCACAGAATCCGAGCCCTATCTGGCACCTTACCAGATGCCCCACTCTAGATTCATAAGGGCTCGAATGAATCATAAGCGTTACATGTCCTCTATTCTTTACAAAAAAACCTGAAACTATAAGGATCATGAACTCTCTAGAAGCACCTATAGACAGTGCTGTTGCAGCCATGCCTTGCCTCCCATCATCACAAGGTCATATCAGTGGAAGTGTTTGGAAGATTTTACCTTACCAGTCTGATGATATCTGAATCCAGTTTTACTCCAAGACACCCATTTACTAATGAATTGAAAAACATTTCATGAAAAATTAAAGTTAATGCTATTATAACAACTATAACAACTACAAGTAATTGGTCCCCAACCTTAGTCTAAACATAATTGAATAAAGGAATAGATGCTTTCAGCCTTTACTGAACATGGCAACATGCCAGAGTTTCTTGAAAGTAGAATGGATAGTAATAGGTTTACTCTACAGCCTGAGCCTACCAATATATGAAGGCTAGAGGGCTTTTGTGTAGATTCACGCACTGGGAATATGGAATCTTTAGTACAGGTTTTACCAGATTAGCAAGCTCTAAATTCTCCCACGGTACAACAAAAGTGGCATTAAAACTATTTTCAGGAAACGTGATCTTGTTACAGAATTCAGAAGCCTTGGCGAGGCCTGTGATGTAACACAAACATTTAAAGAAAAAATTACACTAACTTTATTGCTATCACATAGGGGGCTAATAAGCTAATAAACTCCTGACCGCAAAATCCCTTCGAGAAGCGGGTGGTCAACGGGTGGCAACCGTTATGATCACAAGCAAAAGCAGAGACACCAGCACTCCAAAATGATAAGCAAACGTCTTTTTATTGACGTACAGCATGAAAGATAAAGCAACGAACGTTTCGGGGTCGCAGAGGATCCCCTTCCTCAGACAAAAGCCTTCCGTTATGGAGACATCAGGGGTCTCTCAGACCCCTAATGTCACCTAGGGATCCTAAAGAAGCTGATGAAGCAGAGATCTGCTTGACTCTAAGAGCCGGAGAATGTAAACAGTGACACCGGAAGTAAACACACATAACTTCCGGGTCCAGTAAACAGAGGAGAGATCAGCAGCTAGAAGCAGGGAGACCTGCCGTGCCGATCCCGCAGAGCCCGGGGTAGCCGGGGTGGAGAGCACAAGCAATCCAGCGGCTATTTAGACGCCGGATCACTTGTACCTTAACAGCAATCGTTGTTTACACTGATAAGAATAACACGGCTGCAGCAGCTGTGTTCTTGGTATAACCACTTCAGCGGCCGGACGTATACGTTTGGCCACCCACAGGAAGTGGTTAACGTAGTACAGTCTATAATGCTAATGTTTCAGGTCCCATTAAGGTGTCAGCCCACCACTAGCACTTCAGTTACAGATGGGCTTAATGTGGACCTTTACAACAACTAACACACCTTTAGAAATGTTTAGTAATGACAATCTACAAACACATACTTCTAGATAATTGCCGGCTTTGTATTCTTTGCATACCTTATTTCTCTTTTCTTCCCCAGTCTTCTGACAGTGGCCATGTTTACTAAGGGCAGATTACTAGCTCTCCATCTACTTCCTTGAACTCTAGCACATGACTAGGACATGTGACCATGCACATTATTTCAGGGGAGAATTTTGTGACGGAACTGGACCAGGAATGATATGAACTCTATTTATAAGTAAATGAAAAACAAGTTTGTTTAACTAATGAATGTAAGATGATTTTACATCAGCATGCAGAGCTGTAAGGTGATGTGATTTTTAGTAAAAGGGGGTAAAGGTCCACTTTAAGTCGGCTAAATCACCCAATGGCTACTTTTAGTCCATCCTCAAAGTCTTGTTATCCCAGTAACTGGCTCTACAGACCCTAGACCAAAATATCTCACCCCGCCTCATTCATTCTATGTAATGAACAATAAGTGAATGATCCAACAATCACAGGGGGGCGGGGACTTCCTCCTAACGGTCACAGCAGTTAAGCTGCTTTAGGCAAAAAACAGGCTGACTTATAAAGTCAGCAGCAAGACTATTATCTGTCTTTATAATGCATATGCAACTGCAAGGAAGACATAACAAGCGAAGTAGAGAAAGACAAATATTTTAGGTACACTTTCATTACAATAACTTCCTGGAACAATTAGGACCAATGAACTGCAAGTGGTAATGTGCAATTAGCTGAATTTTAGATAGTTATTGTTAGGCCAATTCAGCAAGCCTTTCACAGTGCTTCTTAAAAGGTCTACAGCCTGAATGGCACTGATCTGCACAAACCTCTTCCTCTGAGACCTTCATAGGGCTTAGTGCCAAGGAATTCTTGGTTTGCATTGTTGATTCAGATTTAGGGTCATTAAAAAAAAAAAAAGGATAATTGCAACCACATGAACTTAACAAATAATGCAGAGACATTCACAAAAGGAATGTCAATATGAACACTGAAGCCACCCAGTGGGTAGGATGTATCAACACAGTTATATGTCAGATTGGACAACTGTGATGTAAGCCATGCTGACAATTCAAAAATCACTTTTGCTGCTTCAATTTATGCTGCCAATCTAAGCTAATAGAGGGACTTTTATTTAAAAGCGTTTGCAGAAAGCGGCCACAGAATTCTAACTGTTGCTGCTACTGAAGGAAATTAAAGTTGGACTCTGGGCACAAAAAATTAATTAGATATTATTAATCAATAGCCACAAAGGACATAAATCCACTTTGTGTGCCCAAATGCCTTTACAAAGTCTAATATAACCTTGTAAAAGTAGCAATGACATCGTCACTATGCATAGTCTGTGCAGAAAGCAGAGCTGTGAGAGGAACCCAGCAGGCCCCACCCACTACAGGCTGTTTGTAAAAAAAAAACTAGGAGGGGGCGGAGACAAGACCAGTCACCCTGCACAATTAGCGAGTGCAGCAGCGACCGGTCCTTATTACAGGAAGCCCCTGCACAGAGACAAAACTTCACAGTGGATTACTGCACAGATCTGGAAGAAATACACAAATCACACCAAGATTCAAGTAAGAATATAAACGTCTCTTGTATTTAGAAAAGATTTGCTTAGCCCAGAGTTTAGCTTTAAGTATGGCAATACTAAATGTAATAATCATATTAATCCAAACACATTATTCTGAACACTGACTGACTGGTTGACTGAACAGATATATGTTATGCCATGAAAAAGCTGTACATCCAAATACGTGTGTGCGTGAGACAGATTCCCTTTAAATACAAAATATCCATGGTGGGACTGTACCTTTAAGGTCTACTGCAAATCTGCACTTGGCTGCTTTGAAGAAAGATAGCAAAGCAGAAGCTCAATGGTTGTCTCCAGGAATTGGGTTTTTATTGCACATAATTAGCGAGTACATTTTATAGAATGGAGACTCTTGACTGTATTTTCTATTTGTGTACCATCTGGAATGGAGTTTAATCTACTATCCTGGCATCTGCCTAATCCAGGGAGCTCTAAAAATGGCTGTGATTTCTATTTTCAGGAACCATGCAGAGACACAGAAGGGCCGTGTGCCTGCTCATTTGAAGTGCAGAAATTTAAAAGCGACCCCCTACAGTATGCTAGTACTTCCAAAAATAATTTCTATATTCTTCACCAGTAGCAGCATACATATTATTTATGTAGTGCTAATATCACGTGTTAGACTGTACAAAGTGACAGAAAAGTGAATACAGACAGAGAACACGGCCTTGTATCAGACAGATATATTATTTTCAGGATGGAGATACAAGAAAAACTTTATAGCAGCTGAAAACAAAAATGAAGGATTATTGACTGTACAATCTGAGATTTCAATGGATTTGATTGGTTAAAGTGTATTGGGACAGAGTGTGGGCTCGCATGGCAGACAAGGTGGTGGATAGGAGATATTCATCACCCAGAATGCAGATTGGGGAGATCATGGGCTCCAGGCAAGCCTAGTGTGGGAAATAGGCCAGTCTTTCTTTAACCAGTTGACATCCGCGGTGTTAAACCCCCTTCCCATCCAGGCCATTTTTCAGTATTCAGCGCTGCGGTACTTTAACTGACATTTATTCCGTCATGCAGCGCTGTACTGAAATGAATTTTATACCCTTTTTTGGGGACAGATAGAGCTTTCTTTTGGTGGTATTTATTCACCACTGGGGGTTTTATTTTTTTACTATATTAAGGAAAAATCACCGAAATTAAAAAAAAAAAAAACAGTTTCCCCTATATTAAATGATAAAACATTTATTATTACCCAATTTTTTGGTAAAATATAAAAGTCGGGGTCACGTCGGGTAAAAAGACACCAAACATGTCAAGCCTTAAAATTGCGTGCGCGCGCAAAACCTCAAAAAACGATAATACCCAAAATTGGCCACAGGCGACGCTTTAAAAGCGGTTACCGCTCATCAGTTTAGCGTTATCAGTGATTGATGGCCCTAAAATGATTGCTCTCACTGCGACGTTCACGGCGATATGTAACATGTGTAGCGCAATTGTAATTTTTGCGCGCTGGGGCACCGGACGCGTATTTACGTTTATAGGCGTGTAAAAGTGGGGGAGTTAAACATTTTGGGGGGTTTTTTCCCCTTTTTTTATATGTTACTTTTATTTTTTTTTATTTATATTTATTTTTTTGCACTTATTGTTATTGCTATTATATAGGGGG